>NW_023615217.1:0-60001 GCF_013339695.2 Rhipicephalus sanguineus
GTGTCTCACAGACGTAGTTGAGCGTTCGATGTGCATTGTTTCGCCCCGAGGGCGAAGGAATGGATGCTATAGCAACAAGTTGTAATGTCACGCAAAAAAGAACGGCAAGCAGCTCGAAACTTGCCACGCGCTGCTGAAGCAGAAATGATGCACGGAACGAACATAGACAGGATGAGCGCAAACTAACAACTCTCACAGCTCGACAGCTATAGCACGCTGGTCAAGTACAAAGGAGGACGCACGAAACGAACGCAGAAGTGTATATACACAGGATGAGCGCGAACTGTCATTGTGAGCAGCGCGCTCGTTTCGCAAAGCGGCTGCTGCAGTGAGCAAAGTGATCTTCGTGCTCTCCGTAACTTCAACGCAAACTTGCGGTGAGAGCGCAAGACGTACAACAAGCGCGCGCGCACGAGTGACCACGCCCTGTAGAGGCGCAGGCTCGTCTCAACGCGTGGGGCGACGACCTTTCAAGCGCACCCTTTGAGCCGTTCGCGCCATCTCGCTAGTCATAACGAAAACACTGATGTACCCTGATCTCTGAGTACCGCCACTGGCAAATGGTGTATATATAGCACGCCGTTAGTACGACGAAGATCGCGCCGTTTGTGGCAGAGTCGTTCCGCGCTGCGCGCTGTGGATTGAGATGTCGTACGTTCGATTCCATGTGACGGAACTTTTTCCTCAATTTTGTTTCTTTGCCATACGTTAATCTTTATATTTTACAACGTCATATCCGTGACGGAATTGCGTTAGTGAACGTGGTGGACCTCGGCATAAAACACTTTTGTGTTAAAAAACATGGCTGATCCTCCGTCATAGGAATCGTTATAACACAAAAGTAAAACGTGTCTTCACAGAGAGTTGTGCTTGTTGTGTAGTGATATATGAGAGCTTCTACAATCTCTATTGGTGTTGGGTAGTTGACGTCGATGCACCCATATTGACGCCTAGGCATGTCTTCATCGCGACGACTAACGCCCTGTGAACATATATTTCGAATCAGCGAATCGTGAATCGCGCGTAAAGGTGACATCAGCAAGCTCATATTCAACAGTGGTAAATGATATGCACTTCTTCAAAACGTCGTCAATTAAAGCGAGAAGCGGCATGGTGTGCGCTTTCTAGTAATGGGTTACCAACGCTGTGTTCATGTATACATTACCACACTGCGCTTCAGCAACACGAGAGGCAGAGGTTCGTAGCTTTAGCCGCGGACGCCTGCGTCCCGCTGGCCTCTGTCCGCTCCACCAAGGCACGACATTCGCCCGTCGAAATCGTGTCGTTTCTGCAACGCGTATTGCAGCGGTTTTGTTAGTCAGTACTCTCGCAATCGAAGCAGTCGCCGGCGGAGAAATCCCGTTGGTGCATGTGGAAGCTGCATTACTCTGATGAGCCGGCGCACGCTAACACGAAGCGAAAAGCAAAGAACGTAACTGTGTCTAGGTTCCCTCGGCGACGCTAGCGCGGCCAGTGTCCCTCGCTGGTATCGAGATGGTTTAACCACGACCTCCGATATCGCGCGTAATCTTGGAGTAAGCGCTAGTAAATGTCGATCATGACGCATTACTTCTTTTCACACCTCACACACGGCGGTACCGCCCCGCCCGCCCCGCCTATCTACACCGCCAACAGAGAGCACGCGCGAGAGAGGATGTGTGATATATAAGGTGTGTTCGCGGAGTGTTCGTCATCTGCCAAGTTGGCGTAGTCGGTTGAGCGTCGGGCGCTTGAAGTCGCGCCCGCAAGGTCGTGGGTTCGATTCCCAGCGGCGGATCTTTTTCTTAGGCTTTTTTTTCTTTCTCACCTGTTGGCATCTATTTTATCAGTCATAACCGTGACGGAAGTACTTGGTGGACCCCGCGCAGAATACACTTCCGTGTAAAAATGCGTCGGATTATTTGATTCTTCCAACGAACGAACACCATAGCGGAGACGATGCAGCTCTCCAGAAAAAAAGGCGAGCCCTCTTCCACGGTTTTTGTACATTCTTTTCATGCCATAAAACTATATGAACACTCTGGACATTTTTTCGCCGTCACCGTACTGTTCCGCATCAAGTCCAAATCGACAACATTGCTGCGCGCATCGTATGTTGTACCAACCCGTGACTCAAAGCTCGCGAGCCCTGGCGAGGAATACTGCTGAAGTAGGATGAAATAAGCTGGCCTTCTCTCTCGCATGCAGGGCGCATGCGATAACATCCACCCGCGTGCAATTACTGCCGTCAGTTGCTCTTCAACCAGAAAGAAAACGTCCCGCCCGTCTTTCGCTTGGCGAAGAAGCATGAAGGGACGCCGGTGTAATGGAGGGCTGCGTGGCTCGAGCAGCAACTGTGAACATTGACTGTAAGGGCGTGGTCGCTATGTCGGCAGACATCAACTAACGGCTCGTATACCCTTCTGCGCTCTGTGATTTAACCGCTTCGTGCTGTATCCACTGATACGAGAAACTTCGCGAAACCCGCTGCTCTCCCGGGAGCGGCCGTATACCCATGCACCAGCGTTTTGCAGAGTTACGCGAGCATGACGAGGATTTGGGGACTTGTGCACGTAGCGTGCATTTGATTCGGTGGAGGCATCAGCAGTCATGCAGGCACAATCAGGGCATCGACGAAGCCCATAAACATAAAATAATGGAAGAAATCTACAGCGGATCCACAGCCACTATAGTCCTCCATAAAGAAAGCGACAGAATCCCAATAAAGAAGGGCGTACAGCAGGGAGACACGATCCCTCCAATGCTATTCACCGCGTGTTTACAGGAGGTTTTCTGGGCCCTAGATTGGGAAGAATTAGGAATAAGAGTCAATGGAGAGTATCTCAGTAACCTGCGATCGCTGATGACATTGCATTGATGAGTAACGCGGGAGACGAATTACAGCTCAAGATTACTGAACTGGATACGGAAAGCAGAAGAGTAGGTCTGAAAATTAATATGCATAAAACTAAAGTAATGTGGAACAATATTGGCAAACAACAGCGCTTTGCGATAGGTGGCGAGACACTGGAAGCTGTAAAGGAGTAGTCTACTAGGACAGGTAGTAACGCGGAGCCGAACCACAAGAGTGAAATAACTAGAAAATAAGGATGGGATGGGGCTCATTCGGCAAGTATTATGAAATCATGAATGGTAGTCTACCACTATCCCTCAAGAGGAAGGTATATAACAGCTGCATTTTATTGGTACTTACCTACGGAGTAGAAACCTGGAGACTTACAAAGAGGGTTTAACTTAAATTGAGGACAACGCAGCGAGCGATGGAAAAGAAAATGATAGGTGCAACCTTAAAAGACAGGAAGAGAGCAGAGTCGGTCAGGGAACAAACGGGGGTTAAGGATATCATAGTTGAAATCAAGAAGAAGAAATGAATATGGGCCAGGCACGTAGCACGTTGGCAGGATAACCAGTGGTCATTGAGGGTAACTGACTGGACCCCAAGAGATGGCAAACGCGTCAGGGGGAGACAGAAAATTAGTTGGGTAGATGAGATGAGAAGTTTGTAGGTATAACGTGGCAGCAGAAAGCACAGGACCGGGTTGATTGGCGGAACATGGGAGAGGCCTTTGCCGTGAAGTGGGCGCAGACAGGCTGATGATGATGATGGTGATGATGATGCACGTAGCGCCATCTCTGGTCGATGACAGCGGTGGCCTGCCGCAACTGAATAGGCAATACGCAAAAACACTTATCTTAAAAGAAGCTAGTTATCAAAAACGACTCTCGGTTCTATGCAGCAGAGACGGACTGGAACATTTCTGCAAAATTGCAGTGTCGCACCACTAACCACGTGGCTTCCCAGGGAGTTTAATATTTAACAATGGGGCCCCATGTGCTTCAATGGGCTGTGTTCAATTGTCCTGGGAAGCCATAGACTTTGTAGCGCGATACTGCAATTTTGCCAAAATTTCAGTAGGTCTCTGGTGTATAGAACACGAAGTCGTTTTTGATAACTAGCTTTTTTCAAGAGATATGATTTTTTCGCCTATTTCCCATTCGCTTATGGCAGGACGCCGTTGCTGCCGCTGAGAGACGGCGCTACGTAGAGATGTCCCATCTCCTGGGAATGATCGGACCAAAAGAGTTAGCTGCTAACCTTAGTTCGTATAACATTACGACATGTTGCTGTCGCATTCACTGCATCGCCTTTAGGTGAGAGGTTTTTTCCGAAACTCAAGGGACAAAATTTCTCCCCACCATCTCTTGAATCTACGCATCAAAAAATTAGCGTAGCACCTAGTACATTATTCTGGGGTCCGTATTCAGGTTGTATTGCTTAGCAACAACGCACCTAAACGAAATGTTCCCATAGTAATAATTGTTGTGGTCTAGCATCCCAAAACCACGATGTGATACTGAGGGACGCAGTAGTGGAGAGCTGCGGAATGTTCGGTAACATAGGCTTCTTTAACGTGGACCTAAATCTAAGCACACGTTTCGCCTCCGTCGAAGTTCGGCGCCCGTAGCCGAAATTTGGTACCGCGACCTTCTGGTTTAGCCACTGGACCACCACTGGACCACCACGGCGGGTCAACATCATGTTCACAGCGCAAATATGGTAACAGTTCGCATGCTCGGAACAGTGTTGTTGCCGCGAAGCTAGCTTTTTCCGTCTTATTTTCTTACTACGGACGCACTGCTGTTTTTGATTCGCGAAGTTTTCTAAACGAATGTTCCAGACCGAACGTGATGCATAAAGGCTTCCGATCAGTTAGCAAACATAACCAGCACACTGTATTTTTCCTGCATAGCACATGTAATCTTTTTTTTAGCAACGCATTGGATCAGCCTGGTAAATACCGACTGAAGCAAAGGAAGCTTTCCAAGAACGTTCTGCCGTGGTTACAACTAAAGAAATAAGGAAAGAGATAGTCATTCCAATAGGACACTGGCTTAAACCTCTATAAAAAAAGAGTCGTGCGAGATGGTTCATTGCAAGAGTGAGGTCTTTCTCTCTGGTAATGCAGCTACTAAATATTTTAGAAAATAATTTTCTCGTTTCGTTTTAAGTTTCTCGTTTGGCTGATCAGTGCTCATCTCAGAATCTGTGGGAAGGCTTGCCGGACGCACAGGCTTCCTATCCAGAACCAGCGACACGGTTGTATATCTATACCAAAATCAGCTATGCACATCATCCTGCTTGATATACTTGAAGGAGTAACAGTTTATATTAAAGACACAAACCGTGAGTGGTGGTCGTCCAGGACGTTTTACAACATCTAGTGTGAATATTATAGCTTTTGTAAACGAGGAGAGGGAATGACATGACTCCCCAGTGTATCGAAGGGGGTTGTTTCACATAGGAAGTGTGCAAAATAATGAACTAGGCGGCTCCGTTGGCAGCGGCAGCTTTGGTGGGAGTCTGGGTGTGAGCAGAAGTTACTTGAAGTAGTTTACATATCCTTAACCTACCTTACCAGTTTCCCATAGTAGCGGGTCCATTATAGATCACTAGAACCTTGCTTCTATGTTGAAGAAGTTACTCGAAAACGCTCGCACGTTTAAAACAAGGGCCCCCTACCAGGTTTGAGCATTTCAACGCGATAGGGTTATAGAGCTCGTTTCCCAGAAATTTTGGGGACGGCGTCGATGTTGTGAGCGAAAAACATCAGCTTGTCCGGGCCGAAAAGTCGAAAGAGATTAAAATAAATAAATATATAAAGCTACGGGTCCTAGTGAGAATTGGACCAGGCAGTCTGCGTGGCTAGCAGGTGTTTTGCCGCAGAGCGATGCTATTTTTTCAAGCTGCTTCGAAAAAACAAGAAAAAAACACTATATGAATGTCATGTATTCGAAGGAATCTCCTTAAGGCACGTAGTATTGCGCGGCTGAAGCGTAGAATAACGCCAGTATCAAAAGATGCGTATTGCGCAACGAGTGGGGGTTTTAAGGCCCGCCCATTACAAAGAGCTCCGACATACTTAGTCATCGTCATCAGCAAAACCATCAACAATGTGAATGCCTTCGTAGGTGCACGTGTTCTTTTGCGGACGCGTAGCGGGCCGTTCGCTGATTCGCAAAATGAATTATAGCGCAGTGGGCACTCAACAACTGTACTTGCAGTAGGCATTCTAGGATACCGTGAAGCGGCCAATGTTACGCACAGAGTCATTCGTTTCCTTACGGCGTGGTTGAGGTATGCAGCTCCACCAGCGCGGCGGCGTTCAGCGCAAACGAGACCGTTTCCGCGTCCCTGGGGTGATAGCGTTCCCTTCCTGATCACACGCGCGGCTGCTTGTGCTATACTCGCCGACAACTTTTCTTGGCACTGAAGGGAAAGCTACGGGGTCAGAGCGTCTGCACATGTACTGCTACGCGAAGTAGTCTGGTTTGGCGCGCGTCTCGTAACGCCGTGGAGTGTGATGGCTAGCGTTGCACTTCGACGCAAACGCTGCTAGGCGTCTAAGGTACCGGTAAAATGCGCGACTTTTTCACGCACGCAAAAACGCAAAGTGACAACGTGTAAAGTAAAGAAATGCAGATCTCGCTTGTGTGCGCTGCGTTCCGTCACAAAAAGTTACATGTAGAAATAAAGGAGCATTTTATATATCTCAGGCAGAAAATACGGACGCAATTGTGGGACTACATTCATTAGCGGTAGGATACGTGCATTGTGGTTCTGTAGCCTTCGCTTCAATGCCAAGAAAAGTTGTCCGCGAGTATAGCCTGGTGGCGTCTGCGTGCGTTCCTCTGCAACTGCTGGCTGGTTTTGAGACCGCCGGGTTGGAATAATTTTTCAGGGGAGCAAATATTGATCAAGGCAGGCTTCTGCACGAGGTAGGTCTCGTACAGTTTGCGCTCAATATGACTTTCAAACGGGAGGGTGTGGCCTGACGAGTTTAATGACTGCGCACGGCTTCAACTTGCTTCATTTATGTAATTAATATTATTTTCTTATTTAGGAACATCCGCAATGAGAGAACAGCGTTTAGTTTAGAAATAAGGGCTGGTGGAAGGAATGAGAAATCTTTAAACTCGTGCGGCCACACGCTCCGTGTTGCAAGTCATATGAGCGCGACTGTACATAGTGGTAAAGTCTTTGAGGACGGAATCGTGGTGGCAAGTCGGTGTGTCCGAAACGCGCATGAACGCTCCGTCGATGACTATGAAGTTGCGAGTAAGTAAGCATTTTTATCCAATGGTCTCGTTTTATTTCATTATGATTGTTGTTTTGAAGCTTTCTCGAAACAGATGCGTCATGACGCGACCTGCGTTCGCAGAGAAGGCATGCTAGTGCAAGCACATGCGGGCAGTGGACGCGTGTACCTGCAGACATATAGAAAACTGATTTTAGCACGAAGATTTTGTGTAAAGCTAACAAGATAAGAATTAGAATTAAACAATGTCTTCGCGATACCGATTCAGCGTGAAAAAACACATATCGCCATTCGGAGACCATTATCAGTGGTGTATCAAAATTAATGCAGGTCTGAAACATGTTTTATGCCAGGGGCGCCTCTCCCATTGAAAAAAACGTAACACCTGCACGAATAAAATGACAAAAGGTCTTGCCACGGCGAACAAGTTGTATCAAACGTTGGCGTCTCTCCTTTCTCCCACTGAGCCTTCGGGAAACGGTAAAACTTTGTTCCAGGTGAATGGCTACAAGTATTGTGACAGCCCACAACACAACACAACAAACCTTGTTGCTGCTACGCGGAGCCATGGAACGACCGCCATAGGCACCGTACACTGGCCAGAGGGAGCTGCGTTCCTCGCACTGGCCCGTCCCAAGTCCGCTGACATTGGCCGTTAGGGGCACGCAGAAAGTAGACGCGCTCACGCGTCCCCCGTGTAGCCGGCCACAATCCGCGCACTCGCGCAGGGAGGGAGACGCGCGCATCGCGTTCAATTTTGACGGACCCCGTCTCATTATTGCTTTTTTTATCCGCTAGGCTTTGCGCTCTGGCGCTGCAGTCGCACTGGAAAACTTGACTGTACGGTGCCTATAGAAGAAACGCTTCGCAAAACAAGCCAGCGTCGACATTGCCGGAATCGTTATTTTTCTGGTTATTTTGTGTAGGTGTTCTGTGGTTATGTCGGCAGATCGTCGAGCAGTGGGCCGCGATGTTGGATTTTTTTCCCCGATCGTCCCCGTATGTGAAGGGTGGCTTGCGACTTACTGCCGGAGGTACGACGGGAGCTGTGGCAGACGCTGACAAAGCGCCTTAACTGCCTGGGCCCCAGCAGCAGGCCGCCGCTGGTGTGACGGCGTCTATGGCGAAGTAAGGCGGCGGCAGCGCGAGCCCGAAGCGCAAGCCGCAGCGCAATAGGTAAGCTTGCGTTTAACTTGGGTGGTCTTGACGTTTAAGCTATGCACATGCTTATTGCAGGAGTACAGGCGGAGGGCCGTTGATTTGGTGACGCACGTTTCGGTGGGCAACGCCCGCATCGTTGCAATTGTGCGCGTCGATTCTGTGTTGGGCTTCGGTGGCCTCGTTCCCAAAGCCCGCGGCGTCCAGAAGCGGTGCCGATGGTATAGAGATAAGGAGCTTCACAGCATTGCAAGTATTTATAACGCCCCTTCTGTTTCTTCTCTCTTTTAGGGCGAAGCTCCTTAAAGCGGCGTCCGTTCGTCCATCGTAGTGCGCAACCAGTCGTAACGCTAGTACCAGATCTTGACCTCCAAGGTGGTGCCGGTGGGAGATTTTCCTGTGTTTTGTTGAACATTAAAAAATTCGCAGCGTGCGCGTTAACTAAAAGCCAAATTCTTCTGTCTCTCATTCCCCATTAGCAGCCATTGGCATGTTCCAGTAGGAAACGTTAGTAGAAGTAGAAGTGAAGTGTTAGCTAAAAGCCGACTTCTTCTGTCTCTCATTCCCATTAGCAGCCGTGTTTACCTCCAAGGTAGTGCCTGGTGAGATTTCTCCTGTGCGTGATTAAACAATAAAAATTTTGTTCAAAACGCCGTTGATTGATGAAATAAACCAACGAAAGACGCCAGATGTTTTCTAAAGCAATGGTTTTCTAAACAATGAAAATTCACAGCGTACATGTAAAATTAAAGTGAGCTGCAAGTCGTCATAACTCTCATCGAACCTTTAGTATAAACGCGCCCGATCTCACCTCGGTGATGATGTACAGGGCAGAATTCACGGAAGATTCACGGTTTACCGATGAACCTCCGCAGCTTCGCCCACTCATCATCATTCACTCCGTGGATATGCTGTGATTGTTTTTGTTGTGGTGGCGGTTCAGTGTCTAGTTTATCTGAAGTAATGTACCAACTAGCCCAACAGCCAGTTGTGCTATTTATAACGTCTCCGATGCGCTATGTATGTTCTGACCTGTCTTGATCATTAAGATGGTGCTATATGTTTTGCTAAGGATGCGTAAGGACCGTTGTAAATAAAAGTTACAGTCATGTAAATATGCAGAAGCAGAAGCAATAAGAGTCAAGTATCAGGACCTCACGTTATCCACGATCAATTGAATCTGAATGATATGGTCTAGGCGAATCTCAATCCGCAGAAGTGATGCCTCCCCGAAGGTGTTAACTATGGAATGTACTTCTACGTTGCTTACAGCATACGGATAAGAAGTGCATAATGGCCACAGATAAAGAAGAGGAATTGTAGTACTTCACGCACTTGATGTTACATTGGACTGGCAACACTAAGAAGTGCACAAACTGTGCACGAGATATCTTTTTTCAAATTGTCCTTGTTTCAAAACTGGCTGGCACAATATTAGAGGCATTCTTTGTTGTTGTTGGCAGCAGTGAATAATGAGACAATGATGTAAACAACAGGACAACTTGCGTGCTTTTTATTATTGCAAGGACAAACCACAATATGGTTGCTCAATAAAGCGATTTCTGCATAGCAGTTGGAAAATAATTAGAAAAGATGGTGAATTGCCTTACAATGCTGTTGAAATATCACGTATTACTCTTGCTTGTAAACCTCTATAGTGCACAAAAGAAATCAGGACAGGAGCAACACAACGCGCGTCTGCGTCGCGCCTTTCGGTACTGGTTTGTTTTGTGCACTATACGTGTTACATAGATTACCAACTGGAGCAAGCTTGTGCTCTTGCATGTACGAGTGGCTATACATGAATAGAGCGTTTGTACAGCACCTGCCCGACTCGTACAGTCTCATATGATTGAAATGTCTTTCACTGGGTTTGCATTGTGAACAAAGTGCTGAAAAAAAATGCTCTAAAAGGCATTCAAGGTTGCATGCGCTGCTGCGAAATAAACACTGTGTTCCAGAGTTACTATGGTCTCAACAAACTTCTCCTGCTATGATTCGCTGCAGAATCTGAACACGGTTATGCCTAACTGCTGGTACAATTAACATAGAAGTACTTGTTGCTGGGCTATTTGGATCATCGTAATGAGGGAAAAAGACTGGACGCCTAAAACACGTAAGAAGGACGAAGAAGCACAGGGAAAGAGCGTTCCCGGTGCTTCTTCGTCTTCTTTCGGTGTTTTAGGCGTCTAGCTTTTTACCTCATTACAAATAACATATCTCAATGAACCAACACAATGAAGCTTTGTCAGATACAATTCCTGCAAGAACACAAGTACAGGAGATAGGTATAGGATCGAACACACTGCAAGTGACTACTTTGTCATGAGAAAAAACAAGAGCTTGTATTTCATGTTTCTGTTCTTGCATTTCATGTTTCTTGTATTTCATGTTTCTGTAAAGTTGGTCCGCCATGGTGGTACTACGGTGACTGTGCTCGGTTGCTGACCCGAAAGTCGGGCGTTCTAACTCTGCCTTGGCAGTGGTATATCGGTGGAGGCAAAATTGTACACACCCGCGTTCTATACGATATCAGCGCGCTTGAAGGAAAACGCGATAGCCGAAATTTCTGTAGCCGTCCACTTCGCCGTGCCGAATAACCGTATTGTTATTTTAGCATTTCAAACGCCAGATATCATATTGTATATAATGCTTTAAAGTCCTGCACTTGGGCAGTGACATGCGTCGTGTTGCGTGCCTTGTCGCATGCGCTTGACGTTTCGGCACGATTTCCAGGAACCGTTTGAGCAGCAAGCGCCTTTTTGCGCGCAGTCTCCGTTTCTCGACACTTTATTGGACCAGTCTTCAGCAGTGGGGCTTGCCCAAATTCTGCGGCAAATACATTTTTTTGCCAACGGAAAGCTCTTGCATTAGAGGAACAGTGGTGCGTGGGACTTGTCAAAAAGCTTGAGAAGCTTTGTCACCCGTACAACAGCAGTGACAGGACGAAACTTCTAAGCAACTCTACAACAGTATGTAGAGTACTATTACCAAAAGTGGTGATATTCAATATATCAGAGCCATATATCATATCATGATAATCACCATGTAATCAATATATCACCATCTTGAGATGATGTTCCCAAAACGTTCATGATTGAGTTTCCGAGGCCGAGTTTTAGAGCCGTTTTAGGCGCAATCGAAGTCACTTTCTGCTTTCAACCTGACGTTATGCCGGTGAGCCTAATTGCGTAGCTCTACTATGCACAGACACGCCCGGTTAGTCTACGCGATTGTATGCGAAACCTTTCGGTAACTTCTCCGATCTTAATGCCGCGCGAAATATTCAGCATTCGTTACCTCGATGTGGGCTACAATATTTAATGGGGGTGCGAGGTAATGAAATAGCGTTTTGGTTTCTATGACATGCACTTCCTATATTGACCCTGTTTTAAATGTAAAAAGCGATGAATTCACGATCACTTCCTCTATTAAAGTCAATGCTAAATATAACGATGCATAGAGAACATATGCATATCTATATAAAGTAATGTTACTGACACGTACGGTAACTAATGGCGAAAGAAGTCGATTTTCCTATTGGAGCGCCATGTACGCTCCTGTATATTTCTCTTATATACGCGCACGTATTTCATTCGTAAGGTTAGTTTGGCACGATATTCATTTACATAAACAAAAATGTCTCACTTTCAAAGGTATTGACTTCCAAGAGACACAGTTAACTCAAGGAAACAGTAAGAAGCAGGTATTGAGAAATATTTTAAATTGTCAAAGTTTGCGTCACGGTTGAAACAAACACGGTCAACGAATTTTAGACACGTCATACTGCAGTGCTGTCGACGGATTGATTTTTTCTACCTCAAATAAGTTCATTATGCACTGATATATAAGGAAAAGTTCATGCTGTAATTCCTCGCGCATTGGAATGCCGACACCACGGCTCGCATCGAACCCGCGACCTCTATCACAGGAGTGCAATGCCACAACCACAGAGTGTACGCCTGCTCGTATGTGTATCCCGGCAGCTATCCTGACAAATACAGGTTTCTTAGAATTGAGCTTGTAGCATACCCATGGTCCGCGGGCCGGAGCAGTTTCTTTTTTTGGGGGGGGTGGGGGGGTGCGTGTCATTGCTTTTATCCCCGATGTAGAAAGAAAAATGAGAGAGGGAAGGAGGAGAAGGAACTGCGCATGCACAGAACACCGGTATGACGCAGCCGCGACAGTACTTATTTTCTGGTAACGATTAAACGTTTAAACAATGATAATCAAAACAAGGCATAAACACTAGAAGAACGCTGCATTGACGATCGTGAACAACTAATGCCAACGAATTGCGCCCCTTGCGGAGCCTCGTAAAGATTATTCCTATCGAAAGGCACAGAATGCTGATGATAAGCAACACTAAAATATCTAGAGGGCGGTGCGTGTATATCGAGGAAACCGATCACAAGATACACACGCGATTCCTCGTAATTACAAGTGTAAATATCTTCATTATCTATTGTTTCAGCTGTAGTCAGAAAGACTAAGATAGCCGTTGTGTTTGTCACGAGGTTAGTGATTATTTTTCAAGTGTTCATACAAGCTCAGGTGCTGCAGTGGCAAGGAAGCGTACAACACCGTCGTCGAGACACCTTCAGATTTTCTTCTTGGGTTAGTTATTTTGCATCTCCACTCTCGCTTTCACGGTATCCTGGGTGTAGGTTGTTGATGTGCCTTTTCATGCCTGCCTTCCGCGTGAACTTAACCCCACAGTGGTTGCAACAAAACGGCTGTTCACCTGTATGGTCATAAGATGCCGTATGAGTGGCCCTTCTGAACAAATTTATGTTGGCACTCCTTGCACGTATAAGGTTTTTCCCCAGTGTGAGTGCGGTAATGCCTCCGGAATTCGTAAGGATGTGCGAACCATTTGCTGCATTGACGGCATTGATGTTTTCCATTGCTGACGTTCTCGCGCTTGTGTTTCTCTAAGTCTTCCGCACATCTGAAAGCCTCCTCGCAGAATGTACACGCATTGCGGGGCGCCTTGTCAGTTCTGCATCCGTGCTGCTGGTTCGACGCCTCCGCCATTCCTTCAGGGTGGCTGCGAAGAACGTTTGAGGAAACATCTGTGAGATTTTCCGTAATTATGTTTTTCGCAACAAGGTTCTTCAAGCTCTAACAGCACGAGGTAATGCTTAACCTCTTCGCTACTTGCGTGCACAAGTACGCACGCAGGGGTGCGAACTGCTCAGTGTCATTGAAACTCGCACCATTATCGCCTACAGTATCAAGTACCCCACTACAGGGGGAAGCAGCAGAGTCAATATTAGTGGCGGTTGGGCAAACAAAGAAAACGGCGGTGGGGAAGTCACACAAGGGGGCGGCTGCTTAGTCACAACTGCTGAAATTTTTCAATAAAAATTTCGTTTTCTACAGAAAGCAGCCTTCGTTTTCCAAACTAAGCAACGGTCAGTATAATTACAAAACGACTTCATATCAGAATAATAGAAGAGCACACGGATTTCTTGTAAGCAGATGGCGTCGTTGCGAATCATGGCGAAGCAGCTCTTAACCACGTCTTTTCTACGTGGCCTCTAAGATCTGCTCGATAGATAATCATTGGTGTGGTTTAACGTTCCGAACCGCGCTATGATTATTGAGGGGCAGCCGTAGTGGAGGATCCGGGAATTTAAACCCCTAAGTTCTTTACCGTACATCGCCATCAGCGTGTGGCGCCCCCTCTAACTTGCGCCTATATGCCTATATATGTTCGGGGCCCGAGAGTGAGGAGGGTACATTCATTTGAGCAAGCAGAGCGTACAGTCGCGCGCGATTTGAAGGTGATCGCGCGAGCTTGACCCAGAACTACAAACAGCGCTACGTCCCAGAATACCCTTTCGAGGAGAGAGAGGTATCAGGCAAGCTTCACTCACTCGTTTGCTGTTCCTTCAGCTGCGATTACTCCCGTCCTGAGGAAGACACATATGTCATTTTTTGATGAAAACGCTATACATTTTGTTCAACCTAACAAGCCTTTAAACGAAGCAGTGCCAACGCACCAGCTTGCCCAGACCTTTCCCAGGAAGTTTGCTATCGCTCGCGGAGATAAGAGCCAACGAGAAGAATACACTTGATCGCAAAGAATTGAAAACTTAAAATACAGAGAAAGGGTGCAAAGTTCGTCGTAGGGGCGATTGTTGCAGCATGGAACAGCCAAACATGGCTAGGAGAATGCGTAATCTTCATTTTCACTGTTCCGAAACTTCCCGCTAGGCCCCTTGGATGCTAGGCCGGTCGACGCTCGGGCGATAACCTTCATATCGCGCCCGACTGTACGTGTCGGTCCATCACTACGTGCCCGTGCTCCTGCCGCACTTACCACACGACATCGTGACAGGGGCGAACGGACAACGCCCCCAGCCTTAAGTCTCATCACGACAACACGGCATCACGCTGTTCGTCAAGGCCTGTGAGCCACCGGAACTGTACATCAACCGACCTCCAGCCGCTGGCACCGTTCGGCTTCGCGAACTCGGCAACGCGGGTGACTTGGCCCAGCCGTTAAGAAGACTATGCGGAGGCCTGGGGACTAACACACGGGTCGGGAGACATGCAGGTACGCTCGCTAATGTACTGCCTCTTTCTTTGGGGCTGCGCAGTACAGCAGAGGTTTCTCAAAGCATACCCGCTCGGCGCCCAGTCATTGGTCTCAGACGAAACCGTTGGCGCCCGCTTCACTGAGCAATTCGTGCATCCGGAAAATGAGCTTTGCGAGTCATTGCGGTTTCGCAGAGGTGTTCAGCTACACGATGAAAGCATCGATACTTACTACACAGAACTGTGGAATATGGTGAAGCGCTGTAACTATCAGTCAGCTGCTGTCGAGGAAAGGCTCGTACACGGCCCGTCTTCGGCTTCCCTCTTCATCCTCCGTGACTCACGTCTCTCGGACCAGCTGTGCCAAAACGCATTGTTGGTACTCAAATAGGCATGGACGCAGGTACGTCAATCCGATGACGCCGACAAGGAAAGGGCGTTCTCTCAGGAGTGCACCGAGCAATGCCGTGAGCTCAACCTTGACGCCAGAAAAGCTAAGAAGCTCGCCTCTCGCCGTCGCTCCATACTTAAGCCAGGTTCGACGCAGCTGCAAGCAGAGCGCGCACGCAAGTCATCCACATGTGAATTTGTCAACCTGCAGTTTTTTACCATATGTAATCTGTAGTTGGTGACGTCACTGTTGAAAGCTACACAGCGCAGTTATTGGTCGACTCTGGAGCTGACGTATCCGCCACTCCAAGCGACTTACGTTGCGTGCCAAGCTCAACGTAGTCGACACTATGCTTACTGGCCCTCGACTACGTACACTGCGCGTGCTGGTCTCGTACCTGGAACGACTTTCGTGGCAAGGGGAAACAAGCTGTAAGCCTCTACTAGATGCAGTCTCTCACCATGTGTCTTCTGGGGCTGTCAGTGCTCCAAGCCCTCCAAGAAGTGGGAGTTCTTGACGAACTCAAGACTCCCATATAAACGCTGCACGCCGCGCTCTTGAATGGATTGGGCACTCTCAAGGACGAGTACATCATCCGGTTGAAACGGGATGCCGCACCCTTCCAGCTAAGCATCCCTCACACGATCCCTATCCCGCTGCTTGAGGTCGTCCACCACGAGCAGGAAAGATTGGAGAGCGAAGGCGTATATAAACAAATGAACTTCTGGTTTTTCGACGCACCCGTCGGGAACATGACGCCCGACGAAGCCAGTTCCTATATCGTGTAGCAAAGGCAGGCATCATGTTTAATCAGTACAAGTGTCGTTTGAGGTAACTGAGGTCTCCTTTCTCGGACTCGTCGTCGCAGCACAGGCAAGGCCAGATCCCGGATAGTTCGAAGAAGTCAAAGCCATGGAAGTTCCAACGGACGACGCTAGGCATTAATGATTGCTCAGAATAGTGAGTTATCTCTCCAGATTCTTGCCACACGTCACGGATGTCTCAGTGCCCATCAGAGCCTCACTAAACAAGTCTACGAGTTTGGTGCAGTTGCATGAGGAGAAGGCGGCATTCGAGAAATCAAGGCACTCTTGACGTATTCAGGGGCACCTCCAAGTACCACCCGTCCGTCGTATGCCACTACAGAGTATTGCTAAAGACACAACCCCCTGAAGAGCGCCGCCTAATCGCATTCGCTTCAAAGTCATGACCTTAGACCATGCAATATCAGTTGTGGCTGCTTTGCGTGGCATAAAAGCTGCTAGCCAAGGTACATACCTTGTCGCTCATCACCCGCAAGGCATCGACTGCCTAAACACATTATAACTGTTTGCAGCAGAGGTAGTCGGCTGCACGTGGGAAGTCCTGCCACTCAGTCCTAAAGGCTTCCGATCGGCACAAAAGTGCGATGGTGAGTGCAAGGCCCTCGCCTCCTCCTGCAGCATGGCTGGCCAGAAAAGTCCAAGATTCCACTGCAGCTCTCAAAGTACACCACTGCGGTGAACGATCTCTGTTTATCTGACGGTGTTCTGCTGAAAGGCGCCCGGATAGCGATTCCGTCGTCCTTTCGGCCGGCGGTCGTGACGCTGTTGCACGAAGGTCATAAGGGGATGAACAGGACCAAAGCCGTCACTCGGAAGTCAGTGTGGTGGCCCGGAATCTCGGCAGACATCGACTCTCGAGTCACCAACTGCGAACAGTGCGCCACCACCACGTGAACGTCGCAGTGCCCTTGGTCCCACTGCCCTACCTGGGAAATTCTCGGAATGGAATTCCCAATTAGGGTAGTGGAGGCCTGACGTTCATCCCAGTCGTGGACTACTACTCAATGTTCCCTATAGAGATAGATAGATGTCTATCTATCTATCTATCTATCTATCTATCTATCTATCTATCTATCTATCATCTATCTATCTATGTATCTATTATCTATCTATCTATCTCTATCTATCATCTATATCTATCTATCTATCTATCCACTGCGTCTGGGCGCTCTCGTGATCGTCTCCTTATTTGATGTAGGGTGCAGGGCATCATACATTTGACAGAGAAGAAAAGAAGATGGCTTTGGGATTCAGGTCGCCTTACACAAATGTATAAAGGCCCATTGCATACCTATCAGTCTCACCTTAATCTTTGCCGAGAGACGGTTGACACACTCAATATTTATCTTGCAGTCATCCTACTGCCGTCAGGATAACTTCTTTTATCTCATAAATTATATATATATATATATATATATATATATCATAAATATTATATTATATATATATATTGTGTGTAAATTGTTAAGCTGTTTATTGGGTGGCACCAGGGGCATCGAATGGGAGCACAGCACCTCCACCAATTTGTTAAGCTGTTTATTGGACGGCACTCGGCGACAATGCGCTATGGCGACACTCAAGGCTAAAGCACGGGCTCCGAGCGCGAGCGGCGTTTAGAAGAGGACGACCCACAAGGAGCCGCTGGAGAGTGCAACTGTTACATAGTAGCAGTTGTTTCACCAACAATATATATATATATATATATATATATATATATATATATATATATATATATATAATATATACTCCAATCTTCTGAAAGTGAACGTCATCAGAACCGTCAAGCTCGGTCAGCACCGCCTGTGAGTTGCTTTCATTGATGAGGACGCTCCAACCTTGTGCTCACCCCATGTCGTGTGGTCGCGTGGTGTCCTCCAAGACTGCACTGCTTGTACTGGCAATTGAATGAAAGCCGCCGCTGCAGGACGACGGAATTGTGAAACGGCTGCTTCCGGTTATGGCCGGTTGCTCAGACCCTGAAATAAAAAGTAGATTCAGCCCTTCATATTGTAAGGCAATCTGTCGCTTTGTTCCAGGTGCCTCGTGAGTCTGTTGGACGCCATGCTCTTAATGAAACATCCAGTCCGGCAGGTCACCCTAAAGCACACGAGGGTGATCTTGAGGCTGGACGTCGAGAAAGCCTTCGATAGGGTGGCGCACAAAGCCATACTCGAAGCTTGTCGGACATGGGACTCGGAGAAAGGCTCTAATGTTATCAAATGCTTCCTGGGAGGCGGAAAAGCCAGCCTCAAGCTGGGAAAAATGAGGTCGTAAGACGAACACGAACTGCGGAACAGAGGCACTCCGCCAGGAGCAGTGCTGTCTCCAGTGCTTTTCAATCTGGCCATGACCAGAGTTGCTAAGGAAGAAAAGGATTGGGGGGGGGGGGTTCGGGACTTAACCATTTGGAGTGCTCAAGGGAGCATGGGAGAAACCGAGACGAGAATGCAGGAATGCCTTCGAGCGCGTGAAGACACGTAAGCGGAATGGGCTTGAGGTGTGCGGCGGCGAAGTCCGAGTTACTCATCTTAAAGAGAGGTAGACGTAGGAGACCCGAAGGGTTCGACCCCGATAATGAACCCAGAAAACACTAAAATGCCAAGACGGATTCGAGATAAGGCAAGTCGAGGAGCAAAATACTGGGCTTTACATATACGACAAGGATGTAACTCTACTACCATGCAGAAAATCTCGGGAGAAAACGGCACAGGTCTTCAGACTTTTAAAGCGAATAACAAACAGACACAGAGGCATAGGAGAGGACAGCGTGCTACGGCTGGCCTGCGCCTTCGCCTATTTAGACAGTTGGGAGGTCTAAAATGGACGGTCACGGACCGCAACAAGTTAAACGCTTCACTCAGAAAGCTAACGAAGTGCACCCTCGGGTTGCCCATTAGCAGGCCGAACAAGAAACTAGCAGAGAAAGGAATCCATAACACCATGGAGGAGACTGCGGAGGCACAACAGGTAACGCAACTCGCTAGATTAAACAAGACGCGCGCG
Source organism: Rhipicephalus sanguineus (assembly GCF_013339695.2). Classification (NCBI taxonomy): domain Eukaryota; kingdom Metazoa; phylum Arthropoda; class Arachnida; order Ixodida; family Ixodidae; genus Rhipicephalus; species Rhipicephalus sanguineus. The sequence continues at coordinate 19,020 of NW_023615217.1, forward strand.
GGTTGGAAAATACTCGCTACAATAGGACTAGACCCAAATAGAATGCGGGAGCCAGAGGAAGTCGAGGCGGAGCTTAATGACGAGCACAGAAATGCGACCACAACCACCCTCTCTCAAGGAACATGCATCCAGTACATAACGTAAACAGGAGAAAGGCGAGGGCGCAAGCCCTTCTTAAAGAAATCGAGTGCGTGGGAACACAGGCGGTGATTGTTGACGTGGCCTGAGTCAGATGTAGAAAAGCGTACACGGCAGCAGTCGTAGACAACAAAGGAGAGGTGCGGGACGCGATAACCGTACTCAGTAAGCAATCGTTTGTCGCAGAACAGGCCGCGATAGCCCTGGCGGTCAAGCGTAACAAATGGACCCACGTGTACAGTGACTCAATAACGGCGGTAAAAAGCTTTGAGAAAAGCCTATTAGCAAAATGCGTAACAGAGTTTAGGAGAAGGAGAAGACACAGAACAGCCATCACATGGTTTCCAGCGCATATGGGGCAAGTGGACGGAACCCTAGTCAACCTCAACGAGGTCGCCGACGCCCAGGCACGATGACTGACATGCATTTCCGGTCAAACTCGAAGTGACGTCCATGACCATTCGGGGGACACAAAAGTTTCACTGCTGTCATACAACGAAATTACAAAGCACTTCTGCATGGAGCGCAGGCTTTTTTCGTTGCCACACCAACAATTAAATAGATTACAGGCGGTCAGTCTGCGGTGACTGCAGACGGGTACCTACCAGGGCTGGGCAGTATCGCGATACAAGAGTATTGCAATAGTATTTCAGAGATACTTTGGAATTTCTGTATCGAGACAGTTCTGTATCGAGATACATTTGAAAAATGTATTTGTATCTCAGTAGTGAAATACTTTTACGATGTATTGTTTGCATCGCGATACTATGCAGGACACTAGTATCCGGTTACATTTTTTTGTCTGGAATGAGTTGAAGCGTGTTTCCAAGGGAGAAATGACGGTCTTTTTGTTTGTTTTTGTGCCAAGACAAGGAACGGCGCGCCGCCGGTCACCGACAGAAAGGGCTGCGATGGTTTCCTCTCATGCACAGAATGGCCCATGTGGTAAAGCTCGCAACGCCACAGACGGCAGAATCGCGGAGACAATGTTGACGGACTCTGCTGACGAAAGTCGCAGTCTGTCAAGGCCAGTGCAGTACGCCTACTTTTTTCGGGTGGCAAGCCATTACTTCGTGATCCCCCCGCGCGGATACCGCCTTAGAACAGCCTTTGTAATGCTTTGCGTGTGTTCAGTTAGCAGTAAGCAGCAACCGCTGTCGCGGTGGAAATGACTACAAGATGGCTACCTTTGTCGCGCTTTCAGCGACCTTTCCAGCATGTCGGGGTGCTTCCTAATGATCACAAGCGTGAAACGGTCTATTGTGGTACCAGGCTCCCCCACCACTGGAACAGACTTCGCCTGTTGCGGCTTGCTGAAATGGGTGCTGGTGGCGTCGGTGGAGGTGACAGCTTATTGAAGAGTGACCCTTTCGGCCGGCCCAGGCGACGAGTGCTTGCTGTAGTTTCTGATGGGGCGCTCTGTGCAGCTGTCCCTGTTCCACGTCTGTTTAGAGAGCTGGCAGAGCGACTTGGGAGGCCTTAAACCCTCTCACCCCAAAGAACGTGATTTTAGGAAGCCAATTAATGAACAGTGCAGTTTTTACACATGGGGCTCCATTTCGCGTAGGCAATTATGGCCGGCCTCTATGGGCAGCGTAATCCTCAGCGTCTCACCCGGCGCCGACAGGGCCAGATGCTGAGGATTCGGAAGATGGGGCGGACTTCGGCTTCTGAATTGGCAGAACAACCCACGTGAGGGCGGAATTTTTTTAGATGCGAAGTATCTTAAGGCGGAGCTCAATCCGGTGGTGGTGGTGGTGGTGTGCGGCGTGACCACCCTTACTCTGCATGCGCATACCCTCTCCACACCTCCTCTCACTCACCCCTCCCTCTCCACATTCCCTCTCCTCTTTCCTCCCCTTCTTCCCTCTCCACTTTCCTACCCCCTTTCCACCTCTTCCTCTGAAACGCGGGCTAGACATGCCGAAATTCTCTCCTGCGCAACTTCGCGATGAGCTCGAGCGCATGCGCCCGTCCCTCGCTCTCTCTCTCTCCACGCTGCCCCCTCTCGCCCGCCTGTCGAACCGCGTTCCCCGCTCGCCCTGTGAGAATTAACGGCCAGGCTAGATGGAAGATACGACGCGCCTAGCGTCCCTCTTCGCGTTCCACGACGAGAGGTCGGTAGCATGCCCAACGAACGCCACGGAACGCGATCGTGCAAGTGCTCCGGCTTCGCATCGCCTCATGGTCCCCTTTAGCGGGAGATGGTGTAATTTTCTTTTTGGTATCTAGATGACCCAAAGAAAAAATCGCCACGCTGCAGGGCTATCCGGCTATGAAGGTGCCAGTTATTCACTATAACACGAACTGTGCTCGTCTGCGACAGTAGAAGACTTTTCTTCTTTCGCGAGTCTTGTGCTGAGGCCGAACCGACGCTGTCCAAAAGACAGCCTATTTGAGATGGTCACACAGCAACCTCCTCAGCAAAGCTGATCTTATGTGTAAAATAAATGTGTACTTTCTCAATTCACTGGTGTTCATTAGTGATTCAAGTAGTTTGCTTAAACTGTGCTATTTTAGCATAGCTCATTTTGTTGTCACCAAATATGTCAATTTCGGTGTCCAATGCTTGTTACTGTAGCTGTGAAATAGTTTACTTTTTTATTGCAACTGATACTTGTAATTATGTCAGTATTACTGATTATGTACTTGGTAACCCCCCTGTAATGGGTTAACGGCCGTGAGGGTACTGTAATAAAGAAATAATTGAACTGAAAGTATAAATGCGCTGTAGCTTTACGTACAAAATTAGGCTGCACCTATGAATGTCTTTGCGGTGTATGAGCATCCTTGAAATAAAGAAAGTATTTCAGTGTCTGTACTGCTGTATCTTTATTCCGGAATACTATTTTCGTCTCATTGCGACAGTATGTCCGAAATATTCCATTACACTAAAGGCGAATGTATCTCAGTATCTGTATTTCGGCTTCCAGTCCATGTATTTCGATATATGTATTTCGGAATACTTTTCCGAGTACCTCTGCCCAGCCCTGATGCCTACCCTACCACCGACACCGTACAACGTGGTAAAAATTCCGGAGCTGGAATTAAGGACAGTGTGCGATGCATGTAATGGCGTCATGGAAATCAGACACGTGATGGCGGGATGCCCCGCCTCTCTCACCGATCCCGACCGGGAATGGGAGAAGTGGATGCGGCTCATCAAGAGCGCTGAACTCGACGATCAATAAAGGGGTGTCCAGAAGGTCCACGATACAGCCACCCGTCTCGGACTGGCGGTGATGACATAGACACGGCCCGCCTCGGTCTAAAAAACCGAGCTTCAGAACTGTTTTCAATAAAGTTATTCAATCAGTCAATTCAGCCCCTCACGCAGCCTTAGGAAATGTATCCGCCGCCTTACGGATGAAATATCTTCAAAAGCATCTGCGCAGTTTTTAACGGAAGGCTTTATGGAAGTGCTGAGACGGCAAATACCTTAAACGTAAATTTGGTTGTAGGCCCAGCTGCTTCCTCGAGGGCTTGTGGGGTTTACATCCTGTCGGAGTAGTGACATCTACCCGTAGCAGCATTTCCTCGAGTTGTATCGACAGTCTCGCAACTGTAAAAAACTCCTTCGCGACTTGGTCAGGAATAATGGGTGATATTTCGACGACTATATAGCGTCTTTTTTTTACTGAAATAATTTCAGCTACGCGGTTGGGAATTTCGCGCAACTGCTTAGAGTGCAAGGATTATGTGCACGCTGCTAAGGAAGCCAGTTGCTGTCTTGGGAAAGATAAGACCACTCGTCGAAACGTGCCCTCTGGCGAGATTTCCCGTTCAAGAATCTCCACGAGCTCCTCATCTCTTCAAGCTTACGCTACTGAAATTCCCCGTATTCTGTTCCAATAATTGCATGGGTATCCGTATGATATTTACAAAAATACACGTCAGATATACGGAGAATATACGGAGTATATATCGATTCCGCAAGGTAACCTGTGAATTTATTGGAATGGCGTAGGGAACCTTCGAGTAGGTATATACCTTGCCCTGAAGTTTTGTACTCTTTCGTGACTCCGAAATACAACACGACCTAAACATCGAAATGCCATTCACTGGCACTTAAATATGCTGGACATATTTACCCGTGGCCGCAAAAGCTCTGTTAGGTGACAGGTTTGGCTATTACAAGCTCTAAAAGGATCGCGGTGCCCTCTTTTCCTGCACAACACAGTGTCCGTACTAATGTTTCTGGATTCCGTAAAGCACGATATTTTCATCCTCCGGCTTCTTCTGCTGCCATGAATGCTCTAAATTTCACCGAAGGTTCGGCACACATACCGTAACAAGACGTTGCGCCGTCGCCAGGGCCGTGTTGGACGCTCCGCGTGGCAGCTGGAATCCTGCAGACAAACAAGCGCATGGGTCTTGGGATCTGCGGTTCAAACACTATTGCACGGGTATCGTTCGTCTTCAAATGCCGGTTTATAATTTGTCTTTAGCGCCCTCGTTGTAATATAGACAGCGGTAAACAAACGTATCCATGACAGTGCTATGGTTAGGTTGCATACAGGATGTTTTACTTAACTTGTGCGAAATATATTTCACCCTTTGGTGGACACAATGACCAAAACAAGCTTTATCATCTTAAAATGTATTTGGTGAGGCATTGGTCACTTCTTTCTAACCAAGCCAATCCGAGAGTTGAGAAGTGTTTTATGGTGAAGAAAAAGTGGGACCCATACGTCCAATTGTCCACTTAGGCCACTTTCATCAAGTGGGACTCATATGTTTCGCTGCCCACTTCAGACAGTTTACACGTTCTGGTGAAATGGTGCGAAGCAGTTTGCACATAGAGGAACATTTCACACAATGCACATGTACTTCCTGCGCAATTCTTGTTTTGCTATTTGACCAACAGCAGCACCGCCATCACGTGCCAGTCACCTTCAGGTGCTGAGTGTTTCCGGAGAACCGATGCTCATTCTGAACACCAGTCATCACGTCATCACTATTCTTAGAGTTTTCTGTCAAGCTCCAGAACAGCTCAAGTGCTTCCTCAGCAGTCACCTATCTTCTTCTTATCTCAGGGAAAAAGGGCACTAATAATTCATGGAATGACTCGTAGTTAGCAGCGCGAAATCATGCCAAGGTTTCATGCGACGATGGAGGAACTACGGCACTCCTTCAGGAACATCCCAACCGACGTTATGCCACCTTGCCACATGACACATCAAGACGCCTTACCGTGCCCGTCGGACCCAACAGAGATTGATTTGACGAAGTCCGCTGCAGGATTGCTCGATGCGAAAAAATGACCATTATTCGACGACTAACTGAAGTCTCAGTCGACACGGGGGCGTCTGTCACCATTGTCATTTCTCAGATGATTCCACCTGAAGAAAGGTTTCCCGGTAAGCCTTAACATGCGAACTACGACGGAAGTTCTCGAATACTTAATACGGAGGTCCCTAGTCTGTCAAATACCAAGGCAGGAAGACTGATGTCGAGGCACTAATTGTACAGCCGGTCAAATTTTCACTATCGTACGCGAGCGCCGACTTTTTGTGCGTCAGCGCCGTATGACGGACCCAAGCTGCAAAAAGGGCGAGAGCAAGCAGGGAAAAAAAAGCATTTGCGTCGCCACATAACAAACGAACGATGCGCATATGTCAGCTTACCTCATGCGCGGGGGCGTGCGACGTCGGATTTCATTTTCTAGGTTGCTTGCTGATCTTCGGAATATAAGATACGAGCAAGACGCGCTGCCTGTAAGTACGTCTAATGGGAGTTAATGGCAGGTGACGTTCTCACGAAGGAACAGCCAAGCAGACGATGGGCCCAGCTGAGCGCGCTTCGTGGGCATGCGCTTACTCTCGCCTTACTTGCGACTTGCCTCCGTCGTACGGCGCTGCCGCACAAAAAAGTCGGCGCTCGCGCACTATGGTTAAAGATTTGCGCGGCTGTACATGACACCACATTCAATTTTCTTCTGGTCACCCTGACATAAAGACGATGAGAATAAATACGTCGTGGTGTGATGACGTAGATGTGAGACATACAGTAGACACTGTACAAGGAGACGAAGCACCGAAGAAGCTGGTAACATCAAGCGAAGAGGTACAAACGCAATACACAGAACTAATACGTATCGGACAATATCGCCATGCGGCCAAAGTGGGAAGCCTTTGAAGCTCAGTGACACTACTATCGTATGAAAATAGCCATACGGCATGTCCTACAACAAAAAAAGCAAGTGGTTGAAGCAAGAACTAAAAGGCTTGCTCGATGCTTAGATTATTTGGGCCTTCTACATCCTCGTTCCCATCGCCGACTACTAAAGTGCCGAAAGATGATTTGACATACAAAATGTGTTCCGACTATCGGCTTGTGAACCACACGACCGACTTATCTCCCTTCGCGATGCCGAGAATTGACGAAATTATCGATGAAACGGGTGACTGCTCATGGTTCTCCCGCATCTACCTCTGTAAGAGATACTGGAAGATTCCACTCGAGGAGGAATTCAAGCACTTCATAGCGATTCCATGAACTTCGAAGTGGTTGAATGCAAGAGGCTGCTATTTGGGTAGAAAATTGAGGCGCTTAGTTACAAAGAATATTGAACAATGTGCTTCAGTATTTTATCGGTAACTTCTCCAATGTCTACATAGATGATATCACCAACTACAGAACACGCTACGACCACTGCTTGCATCTCTCCTAGTGTTAATCGCGTCAAGTCAAGCAAGATTAAAGGTAAACAGCAAAAAAGCGAACTTTTAAAGAATTGCGTAGTCTTCATGGGATGAGTTTTCGATGGACGTACAAAGAGCACGAAAGAAGAACCCGTAAAATGCATATCTGAGCTAACGGACCCATACAACGCACATTCTGTAAGTGTATTCTTGGGATTCGACGGACATTTCAGAGCTTTCATACAGGACTACGCTATAAAGACCAGGCGCCTGACATTGCTAACACAAAAAAACTCTCCTTTCGTGTGGACACAAGAGTGCGAAAAAACGTAGCACAAGCTTGTCTATAAACTTTCATCAGACCCAGTTTTAATTCCGGTATTACCAAGACGTTTGAACTGAACACGGGTGCTTCGCATTACGGGACAGGCGTGTGACACCGAAGACATGAGAACGACCCTACCAAAAGACCACTCAATGTGTAGGTTGTGTAGCACTCGTGTACTTTCACATAGGGCGAAATTAGTTACTCGACCACTGGGAAGGAAGCAGTAGCTGTTGTCATGGCTCTTATGAGCTTCAGAACCTAATTAGACGGAAGACACGTCAAGCTATTCAAGGAAAACCAATCCTTAATGCAATAATACATGGGTTTAACGTCACAATACCACGATATGATTATGAGGGACGCCGTCGTGGTTGGCTCCAGAAATTTCGACAACCGGTGTCTTTAAGTCCACCCAAATCCGAATACAGGAGCCTCAAACATTTTCGCCTCCTACAAAAATGTGGTCCTGAGGCCGGGTTTGATCCCGCGACATTCGGGTCAGCAGTCGAGTGAGATTCGCTTCGCCAGCGTGCCGAAACACAATCTTAACCCAAGGAATACAACACGGCACACGAATGCGCAGGTGCGACAGTGCCACTACATGGCATGCATAACACGCATGCGTGCTACGGTCTGCGGGGCGAAGACCTGCGTATGTTAAACTGAAAGGTGTCGGACTAAAGTACGAACAAGATTGTTAGTGTCAATTGTAATAAACATGGCACTGACCATTCGTTTTTTTCAATGATCAAGCGCTGCGTCACGTGTCCATAGACACGTATAGTACTTCCCCCAATGAACGTGAACTGTATCTGTCACAACGCTTTCGTAAGGGAGCCTCGAACAAGCGCGAACTTGCGCACAGCTGCTCCAGATTGGATGTGTCTCCGACGCTCCTGCTTGTGTGTGCTCGCGTGTTGAGCATTGTCATCTCGAGAACCAAAGAGAGGTGCACCTATGCTGAATAGAGGCCACCCTGCTTTGGAGATATAGCAAAGAGGCACTTTCACGAAATCATTTTCTTTTCTTCTTGTAATAGCTAACAATGCACTTTGTAATGACTGCGGTAGCGAGAAGGCATTAGGACACATTTTGTACGGCCGTCCTCGCTGCAACATGCTGAGACGATGACTCGCTCTAGCTCGTCTTGACCACGGACCGATGTCGGCAGCTACCGCTTTAGAATGTCGTCCTGAAAAATCATCGCGGAGAAAGGCACCGTTGAAACTGCTGAAGGCAACAGACTTTCGTTTACACACTGATAATAGAGCATACTATATTGTCTGGAGTGCAAAAACGACGACATGATTGGCACGTCCTAGCGTAGGGCTCCGGCGATTTCAGCCTCGTGGTTTTCTTGACACGTGCACCTACATCGACCACTGAACGAGCCTGTGCCATATAGCCTCTATCGAAATGTCGGCTAGCATCGAACGCGCGACCTTCGGGTGAGCACTCGAGAGTCCTAACCACTGAACCACCGATGGGGACAATAATGATGTATACGGTGCAAGAATGACCGACGGTGACGTTGTGTGCGTGCTCCCCGCTTCTCTCTTCTCTTCTGCCTTACAGCCCAACTTCCCTTTCCCCATTGTAGGTTAACATGCAATTCCAAACCGCTTATATCATCCATGCCTTCCCTCCTTTCCTGGTCCTTCCTATTTTTGGGTGGAAAAAGATGCCGTACATTATCAGTCTGCTGCACGTAAGCATCTCGCCGTGCACTTTGCTTCGGTGTGTCGTGTGCACACATGATTGATGTAAGCTTCAGGCAACAAGCCTCACGTTTGCAATCAGCCGGGTACCCTTCCCACCTCATGGTTTCAGTAGCAGTTTGCTAAGGCGATCAAAATTATGAGGAAAGACGCTAAGGAAAGACGTCGTCGCCAAGGATGTACCTTACAATCGGAAGATATGGTGGTAGATGACACTGTCAGTTGAGTATCAGTATTCTCACGCTGCATCTTACCGGTACTTACCTACGGAGCAGAAACCTGGAGACTTACAAAGAGGGTTCAACTTAAATTGAGGACGACGCAGTGAGCGATGGAAAGGAAATGATAGGTGTAACTTAAGACAGGAAGGGAGCAGAGTGGGTCAGGGAACAAACGGGGGTTAAGGACATCATAGTTTAAATCAAGAAGAAGAAAGGATATGGGTCGGGCACGTAGCACGTCGCAGGATAACCGGTGGTCATTAAGGGTAACTGACTGGATTCCAAGAGATGGCAAACGCGTGAGGGGGAGATAGAAAATTAGGTGGGGAGATGAGATTAAGAAGTTTGCAGGTATTACGTGGCAGCAGAAAGCACAGGACAGGGTTGATTGGCGGAACATGGGAGAGGCCTTTGCCCTGCAGTGGGCGTAGACAGGCTGATGATGATGATGATGATTCTCACGCGAGTTTATGAACCATATTTTGATGCATTCGAGTTTCGGCTACAAAAAATGTAAGCAACGCTCGGCGCGAACCACGCCGCATTACATGACAAGCTTCGCGATTATTTCAGATCATTCTGTTAAGATTACACACAGGACGCAAACAGTGAAGTTTATTCTAGAGCTTACATAAGCACCAGCAATAACGCTGGATTGTTCGATGACTGCTTCATAGAGACGGCGCACTCCGATGGTGATCAGAGAACCGATGACTGACGCTCTGTTCGGCGCTCTCAGTTTAAAGCGTGTATTACTTGTACATTGACTTTTCGTTCCCCGGGCACAAGTTCCCCCAAATAAACAGTTTTGTTCATTGAGGAAAGAAAAAACGCCAGTTTGCACGGAAAGCGCAGCACAGTCACAGCGAAAGGTCGAAGAGCGGCATTTCTAGAGCCCGTTATAAACTCTCTTGCGGCTCCTAATATAATTACACTAGCAACGTACCCACTACGCCACAAATCATGATTTTTGTGAAGTTGGGAAGCACCCACCACGACATTACTCGTCATTCTGCGGAGAAGCGAGGTACCATCTGTGAGGCATAATGTGCAGTTTCTCTTAAATAAACCCATGAGAGGAGATCATCACGTTGTATGGTGTCTTGCTCACGAAGGTTTGGAGGGAAATGTCATGGCAGGACCTTATAGCTCGAGGCATCACCAACGACGACGGCAGGCCATGACGTTTAACCTCTTTCCAATTCGCGTGATATCCTTCTCCAACAAAGGAAGCAACGAAGGGAATACGGGCTTCCACATGAAGACATGGATAGACAACACAGCAGGATTGGAGACGCATACAAACCAACAGCTTCCCAATTTGTACCATCTAAGTAGAATATATCCCGCAAGAGTTAGATACCTCTCCTTGGTGTTTACAAGCCCCAACACTCAGCCACATAAACATGGGAGTGCACCCAGAGGCCCACACACATCGATAGCCCACACATCACTAAGCAACCAGACATGTTTCACAGGAAGTGGGAGGCATGGCTTGCGGACGAGGACAAGCAGAGTCAAATAGCTTTGCTTGACCAGGTCCAGCGAGCCGCTCGTGTGCGCAAAGCCCACGACCAAACTGCCTGCATTTAAATTTTTTTTCTGAATAAAGTTTCTTTCTCCACCTCCTCCTTGATGCGACAGCTGATGACAATGAAGAATTATGGCTGAGCCTTTTGTAATGGGTTGGAAGCTTTAAAGGACCCACTAGTTACGTAATTTGCATTGTATGACGCCCAGTCGTTATTTTACTCTGCCACCACGCTTTATAACATAGGCTACGTGAGAAAGAGATAGAGAGAGGGAACTAACTTTATTGAGACCCTGAGGAAATGGATCATGGGAGCCTTATGGGCTTCCTTGGCAACCAATAGAAGTGCACTTACGAGGAGCCCACTACGCTAGAAATCACATTTGCGCAGTAGGAGCAGCCACTATGCAATTGTTCGTCATTCTGCGGAGAACCGTGGCACTCGCTAAACACCCGTAAGACACTATGTGCACTTAGTTGATGCTGTATCTGATTGATTGATTCATTGATTGAAATAACTTTAATGAGGTCCTGCGGGACGCGCCTGGCGCGCAGCGGGCGAATCCAACGTCGGGACCGTCAGGCCAAGCCTGTCGGCCGCTTCGCGTGCCTGCTGGACAGCCCGATGCTGGTCGGCCAGGAGCGGGCTGCGGATGGCCGCCTCCCGCCTTGCCGTGGAGGAATCGGGGCTTGATTGAACGCACCCCCAAGCATGTGTGCTAATATGAACTTCTCCCCGCATGCGGGGCACACGTCAACCTGATAGTTCTAGGGGGATATTGCATGTAGTGTACAAAGATTCGGGTATGTCTCCCTCTGCAACAATCTAAACGAAAGCGCCTGAGGCCTATTGAGTTTCGAGTGAGGAGGGGTATTCTCTCCGCGCAAGGAAAGGTGCTTCGTAATTTCATTGTACGAAGCGGGCGCGTCCCTGCCGTCCAAAACTTCGTCCTCGTCGAGATCGATGGCGGCGCGGTCGGCGAGCGCCTGCTGCGCGGCTGTGTGGGCCGTCTCGTTGAGGTTCGTAGGGACACCCGCTATGTGCCCGACATGTCCGAGGAACCAGATTAGCGAACAGTTTCATCCTGTCGGGTCCGACACTTTGGAGTAGGCGCAGGGCTTGTTCGGAGATTACACCGCACTCGATTGCTCTAATTGCCGACCTCGAGTCGCTGTATATGAACTCATTGGAATCAATATTCGCCAATGCGATTGCCACCTGCTCGGATTACAGGGTCGTTCGTTCTTATGGACGTGCAGTTTATGAGACGCTTCTTGTCGTCCACGAAGTCCCAGCTGCCCAGCGAGATACGCGACCTCATAGCTGAGATTGTGGGCTGACGATGAAGAATTATGGCAAAGCCCTTTGTAGTGGGTTGGAAGCATTCAACAACCCACTCGTTGCGCAATCCGCAATTAGGGTGGCTAGAATGGGGAGGGTGTGCTGAGCGCAGCGCGTTTCCCTTGCCAGAGGGTCCCTCTGCGCGCCGATGCCGCCAGGGGCGCTGCTGCAAGGGCGCTGCATGGTACGGCCGGTACGGCCGCCGCCGTTGCAGATTACCGGAGGAAAGCCTAGCACTCGGCAACGCGGCGTCGTATTTTCATCGTTCAAGTGGTGCTTATTGCTCGAGGGTCATGGATATTTGAGGTGTGAGGATATAAACTGAAGAAGAAAACTGCACGTTGTTGCTTCGTTCCTGGCTGCAACTCTGGGTACTGTACGTCGACAGAAAATGCATGTTTGTTCCGAGTACTGGCGTCGAAACAGTTATTTTAGAAGTAAGGTCGTGCGATACCGAGGGCTGAGAGGCAGCTGACAAGGAACGCAGCACAATGCGAGAAGCATTTCGACGCAAGGCACATAGAGGGGAACGACGTTGGGCTAGTTGGTATTGCGTAGTCTGAAGTGAACGACAGCGCGTACAACGTGATATTGTACACTTTTATTCCTCAACTCGGGTGCATTTATTTAAAGGGGGTTAACCATAAGGAGGAAGAAGAGAAAGCCAAGTGGGCTGAGACCTGTGTTCTGTAGATAGCTCTTTATTGCAGAGTTCAAATAAACTTGCTTCGTGTACGAATGTGTTTCCTTTGAACTAATAAATCTTTCAACCTGCCGACAAAACGAACACATGACGTTTTGACCAGCAGCTAGTGCATAGTAATGGGTACAAGCGCGAGAGCAGGCAATTTTTTAGGTATTTCCACCTTTTTAGAAATCTTAGGTTTTGACCCAAAATTATTTGTTTTGGGTTTGCCTTTGGGCGAACAGTTTAAAGGGCTCTGCAAGTGCGTTCAGTAAAAGAACGGAAGGTAATTATAATGTAATTACCAATATTACGCATAACACGGCCATCACGGCAATAGTCATAACTATACCAATCCAACCGTACAAAAAAATGGCTTCGCAGCATTAAGCTGTGTACCAGGGGCGTAGCCAAGGGGGCGGGGATTGGGGGGTTCAACCACCCTCCCCCCCCCAAATTTTTCAATTTTGCATATGTATATATACACGCACACATACAAACGCACGCACGAACATGGTTGAACCCCCCCCCCCAAAAAAAAAATTCTTTGCTACGCCCCTGCTGTGTATGTAGGCTGTGCGATGAGCTAGAATCCTTGCGCTATCATTATTATTAGGTATATTATAGCCTAAAACCACCATAAGTCGTGTTGTTTCAGAAGGTTGCATTTCAATTGAAGTATTATAACATTAAAAGTCATTCATCGTTTCAATGATTCTAGTTCATTGCACAGGCGCAAGTAAATGTCTGAGCAAGAAGCATGGAAAGTTTCATGGGAAATATCTGTTCAATAGCTATGAGCTTTTTCGCAACAAAAACCTACTGAAAATCAAGTTTCGAGAAAAACAATAATTAAATTTTCGAACATGTCATTTTCAATTTGAGTGTAGTCACAAAAAAAGGACCATAACTTTCGAACAGAACCAAATAGAAGCGTAATTTTTTGTGAACCGCAATTCTGTATGTTCGTACATTTTCAGAACATCAAAAGTAAAAAAATTCACTTTTTAAAAAAGGAAAAGACATACCTTAACCATGTGAATAAGCACTAAAAATGACTTGAATAAGTTGCAGTGATACATAATGGCAAGTGGTAAAACGGCAGGACACAAGCGCAAAAAGAACAAAAACAAAAAGAGAAACTTGCTGCTCAATAGTGGCGTGCGCGAAATGCCGCTAGCAATATTACTCTGCCACGCGCAGTGCTACTCGGCGTGCAATACGAACCCTGCTTTTCAAATGGGGAGAGGAAGTCTACGCTTTACTAGCGCAATCGCTGAGGTAAAAAGAAAACGATTAACGCTGCAAAGTGTAGCACCCAAGAAATAGCGCGAGCCATAATCGTCGGACGCTAGCAAGGCTTCGCTGTACGTCGTCTGCTCAACGCCACGCGCCCCTCCGTACAGCGCCCTTGCGGCATCGGCGCACATTGGGGACCGGTTTCCGCGGCCGCTTTTCACACCTCTCCATTCTAGCCACCCTACCGCAATGTGTGACGCAGGGTTACAGAATTCTCGTTATGTGACGCTCGGTTGGTATTTACTCTTGTACCACCTACATTACATATGTTAATTTGGTTCCTTCCCGACATGAAGCCTGTATAGGGTATTTTCGCAAAGAAGTTTCACGCACTCGCATGGCTCTTAGGAAGAATATTGGGCTCCCACGCAGAGGACCCAGGCTCGCACCTCGTTCCATCCTGGAAATTTTTTCTTATTTCGGTTTTTCTTATTTCGAGCGACAGTGGTTACGGACACCGGCGGCGGACAACTACGGCGCCAAAAACGGTCCTTGTTGTGATCTCATAACAGCTTTTGCTGTAAAAGAAAGGCGAGAGCATTACGTCACGCAGCCTGCCATGGCCAGCCATCTCGTTTTGAAGCCAGCAGTCTCGGCCGAACACGTGGTCATATGGGTCAGGATCACACAAGAAATTAGGTTTTCTGAGACTTCGCGTATGGCGCTCGGTAGCTTTTAATCGAAGCGCGCTTGTTCGGCGCTACCGGCCGGATCACAGAGGAGCTTCAAGAACAGAACTCCACCGGTAGTACTAAAACCTACCGCGCGCTCTGACGTTTTGATCGGTGTGGGCCGACACGGTCAGCTTCAATCGCCTGACGGCATGCTCCCTCCTTCTTTTTCCTGCCTCCATGGTTTCGTTCGACTGGCGCCTTCTTCGACACCACAACAACGTGGCAGCATAGAGAAACGAAGAAAACATGCTACAAATATAAAGAAAACAAAATAAGTACAGGGCAATAAATTGGAGACTATCGTGCAGAGCGGAAGGAGAGCTAAATAACAGAGGTGCGCTAATCTGGGGGTGTAACAGAGAATCAGCCGGAATAACTTAACGGAAAAGCTCACTATTCAGAAATCAAAAGCGAAGCTATATACCAGAGGACTTCGCGAAAGAAACATAATTAGGTACCATGATTTCACTGCAAAAACATGGCTGCGCATTCGTTCGCGAGCTGATCCATGGTTGTAAAATGAAGCAATATGTCCTTATTTCATATTTTAATGTCTTGCAGTAGTGTTGAAGAATTGAAAAGTTCCCTCCTTTGTGATATAATAAATGTTGAACTGATAGCTTGATGCCGTGGCGATATTTATAAATAACAGAAAAGAGCAATGTAACAGAAAAGCCTAATATACGAAAATATTAGGGAAAGATGGCACCGCTGACCGCTGTCACAAAGTCACCGAGGATACCAAAAGAACGTTCATCACTGCTTGTGTCCACAACCTTGATTAGCGAACACATGGTCGCTTGGCTCGTTTCCTTGCTGTGTTTGCTCCTATTCTATTCCAACGCTCGAGGCACTGTCCTGCTGTCAAAGCATTTATGCGCATGCGAAGGCCCCTAGCGGCCGCTTTAGATTCCCGGAATCGTCGCTTGTAAGGTATCCTTTGGTGAGCAGTGCATAACAGTGATTAATTTTTACCTACAACCTTCAAGCCGCATTTCGGTGGAAGAGCTCACAAATATCTTCAATATTTCAAATTCATATACATTTGTATGTGGAGACTTTAATGCACACAACATAATCTGGGCAGTGATCGATGTGATGCACGTGGGAACGTTGTTGAGTGTGCCGCAGACAAATGCAATTTGACAATTTTAAATGACGGCTCCCCAACTTTTCTCCGTGGACATAATTACTCGAGTTGCATAGATGTTACCATGTGTTCCCAAGATCTAGTGAATGGTGTGGGATGGACAACGGATGTAGAAACACGTGGGAGTGACCATTTTCCCATCCTTATAAGTCACCCCTACTTGCGAAATGACGACATCAGGCGCTACAGCAAACTGACGAACTGGAAAGCTTTTCGGTACCGCCTAACAAACCAAAATAGTGAACTTACGACAGTTGAAAGCTTTACTGAATTTTTGCAAGATAATGCGAACAAATGTACAAAAAAAGTCCCGATTCCAAAAGACTATGCTGCAGTCGACGGAGAGTATGAACAACTAAGAGCCATCAGACGACGTTCCGAAAGGGCATATCGACGCAGCGGAAGTTTAGAAGCATACAAAAATGCACAGAAAATCCACAGTGTAATGCGCCGACGACTAGAAAATTTAGGTAAACGACGCTGGCGTGATTTTTGTGGAACGCTCTCTCCCCACACACCTGTTCCAAGAATTTGGCTGGTAATTCGAGCATTTAGTGGCCCTGTATCACAGAGCTTCCCATTTCGTGCGCTTGCTGTAGCCTTGGACAAACGGGAAGTTGTGGTAGCAGATGAATTTTGTCAACTTATCAGCAGGCCCGCCGCATCACAATGTGCCTTATTTGATAATTCTGTCGCGTTAGCCAGCCAGAAAATTAATGCTTGCTATTGGGCCCAGCATCCTCAACTAGACCCTGTATTTACGTTAAGTGAGCTGCAATGTGCTATAGCATCATGTCGTCAAAAATCGGCCTCTGGACCGGACGGCATTACGTACACTATGCTAAAGAACCTTGGGCCGACAGGCACAACCATTCTCTTAGATATTTACAATAATCTATGGATGCAAGAAATTGTACCCGAGTCTTGGAAGTTTGCTCGCATCATTCCGATCTTAAAACCGGCTAAGACGCCCTTGAGCCTTGAATCCTTCCACCCAATTAGTCTGACAAGTTGTTTATGTAAAGTAATGGAAAAAATGATTGATGCAAGACTTCAGTGGTGGTGCAACAGAACCGGTGTATTCTCCAACTACTTAACAGGTTTTAGGAAACGGAGATGCACAATGGATGCAATACTGGACATAGTAACGTATGTGGAGCATGAACACGCCTGTGGTAGTTTGACGGTCGCAGTGTTCTTAGACATCAAAAGGGCATTTGACACAGTCAGTCACACTCATGTTCTGCTGAGTATGTTGGAACTCGGACTGTCCGGCAGGTCTTTGCGGTGGATATCTAAATTTTTATCAGGTCGCAAAATATTCATTCAGACGAGCGAAGGAAAGAGTGCAGAACACGATGTCAGACAGGGAGTGCCACAAGGAAGCGTACTCAGCCCTTTTCTTTTCAACTGTGTTATGGCTGACTTAGCTAAAAGACTGCCTTCTAGGTTGAAATACTCTTTATATGCAGATGACGTGTGCATTTGGGCATCTGGCACGGATGTACGGTTGATTCAGATTGCATTGCAAGACGGCATAAATATTGTTAACAACTTTTTAAAAGAAAGAGGAATGGTTCTGTCGCACGCAAAGACAGCTGTATTGCCCTTCACCCGTAAGAAGTTAAAAAACTTCAATCTCAATTTAGAAGGCGAACCACTAATGACTGTGACACAGCATCGATTTCTCGGAGTAGTACTTGATAGGCAGCTATCATGGGCACCTCACATAAAGAAACTCGAAAACGAGGTGAATATGCTAGTGAATATACTCCGCAGAATTGCTGGGACATCATGGGGCGGATCTGTATCATCCATGCTCGCTGTTCACAATGCGTTAATACGACAAAAAGTTGCATATTCTGCAGCAGTCTTACACGGCCTTTCCCGCACTTCAGAGGAGCGACTTCAAAGACTACTAGCTAGGGGACTGCGCGTCTGCCTAGGTGTTCCGCGAGCGACTTCCAGCAGCCTTGTCATAGCTGAGACTCGACAAGCACCCTTTCCAGTCATGAGAACAATCGAAACATGCCGCCATTTTTTTTCGCTTACAGACGCAACACAAGGACCACCCATTGGCACTGGAGATTTTACGAAGGGATAAAAGCAATGCTCATGCAGAAATACAGAGTAATGTACATATATTACCAAGAAATGAAATTTGGAGCTCTGAAATGGACTATCCTCCATGGCTACTTGCAATACCAAGCATTGAATTCTCAGTAGATGGCATTATCAGAAAGAGAGACATGTTCATCCAAGCTGCTCAACAACTAGCGCTTTATCAGATACACATGCGGTATCCAGGGTACATACAGGTTTACACAGATGGCTCAAGTATCACAACGTCTTCAACATCGGCATTTATCATACCACAGCTCAATATTCAGGAATCATTTAAATTATGTCGTACGACGTCATCTACTACAGCAGAGCTTTTCGCTATTCTGTATGCTATAAAGTTTATAAACTCGGCAGCAGACGCGAGAAAATGGGTACTTTTCAGCGACTCACAGGCCGCATTAAGATCACTCTCGAGTACAAACACGACAGTAATTAGTGATAGCATGACATACGAAACGCTGAAAGAGCTCACCAAAGCAAGCAAGGCACAACATGAAATCAAATTCCAATGGATACCTGGCCATTGCAACATTCCTGGAAACACAGCTGCCGATGAAGCGGCACGACAAGCACATCGTAAAGATGTTACTATTCCTTTACCAATTTCGAAAAATGAATTGCGTGGTCTTATAAAGGCTACAACTTTCAGAATGAGCAAAACTGCTTGGTTTGACCAAAGTACAAAGAGCTGTGATTTATATCACATCGATCCATTCATTGAATTCAAAATTACGATAACATTAGATAGAAGTATGGAAACTCTTATTCACCGATTGAGGCTAGGCACCGCATACACAAAACATTTTTTGCACAGAATTGGTAGAGCTGAAACTCCCGAATGCGAATGTGGATTTATAGATGAAGACGTATGTCACCTTCTCATAGACTGTCCACATCATGACACGCCGCGACGCCGTCTTAAATCGGAACTGTTGGCATTAGACCGCAGACCGTTTAGCTTGAGGAAACTTCTGGGCCCGTGGCCAACTAGAGTTTTACAGACGCAAGCTTTAAAAGCGTTAACACGTTTCTTACAAGACAGCGGCATTGCTGACAAGTACTAAGAAATACCGAACTTTCATTTCTATAACACATGTCGTACTTATTATGCGCAGTCTCATATGACACCCATCATATGTGTGTGCTGAAGTGAATAACGATCGACTTATGTACTCACGAGCGAATACATCTTCTTAAAGACCAGACGTGTGCTCTGCTGTTTTGTGCTGGTCGGACCCAATATTAACGACGGACATTATCAGAGACTTCATTCGCTGTCTTTGGAACATTTCTTTATCATTTTGTTGTGATATGTGCCTATAAGTGTGTTTTTGCATATGTGTGCCCGAGTGTTCTATTTTACATGAACTGCCTTGTATGTTTTACTTGAAGATATGTGTTCAAGTTTCACTCAAGGGCTAAGGAGTAGCCGGCGCCATAATTGTGCGCCAACATCTCCTTATATATCATATCAATAAAAAAAAAAAAAAACTTACCTTAATATTTTAGAGCAGCGCAAAAGACGGGACCAAGGACAAGAAGTTCACAGACGAACGCTTCGTCTGTGAACTTCTTGTCCTTTGTCCCGTCTTTTGCGCTGCTCTAAAATATTATGGAACCTTACCAACTAGACCAGCTGTCGACTTTGCTACGAGAAAACTTAGCCGCAAATAAAGTTCCCGAGCCCAAAACGTAAACAGGATGCGAACAATTCAAAGAGCTTCGCAGATCGCCTTACTTTGTGAAACACTATTGGGTGAAGCACGTGTTTAATTCTTGACGCTGGAAGCTTCGGTGAGCACACCGGGCCACTGCTTTCCAATCGTTTATTGTGACCGTTGTACATGGAAGAGCCGTCAGCGCTGTCGATCTCGTCTTGGAATTCCAACCTTCCAGCGCTGAGGGACGCAGTAGCACAGTGCCGAAGGACAACAGCGAAGCGCCAACCATTTTCGGAGTAGCTGTCGCGGGCTTCGAAAACAACCGCTTTCGACGGCAAGAAAAATGAGCTAAACACGCAAGCGTTAAGACCAACGCTCACAGTAGGCCTCCAACACGTTGCGCATCGTCTGCGAAATGCAATGACTGCAAAAAATGCGAATTCGCAGCTCCAGCCGACACTGTCAACAACGCGGTCATATGGGTGGTGGCGTAGACGACTTGAGAAGGAATCCCAGCAGCCCTTGCGAAAGCATGTGACTTCCGCCACACTGTTTGCTCGGCGAGCGAGGGCCTCTCCCGAGTTCTTTCCTTCCTCCATGCCGGCGCGAAAGAACCGGTCCGAGACCGATTTTTCCGCCACGCGAAATGGGATCGTCTTTCCGCTTCGCGGGGAGCCGTACTTAGGCTGTACTAGCTTAAACCACGTGATGTAAACAACGGCCGGCCGCATGGTGGTGGAGCGTAGCCTCGAACCGGTGTATTTTCACTGCTTTCTCTCTCTCCACCTCGGCCGACCGCTGCCGCTGGTGTGTGCGGATTCCCGAGTTTTGCACTGCGTGGTGCATGAGCGGTCAGCGTGTTTCCATTTTTCGACGCGCTGAAACAATTGTGCTGCCGCAAATCGAAATCTCGGACGAGAACAGGTCGACCAGCTACCAATGCGCTGTGTTTGGCTGCGGCGGAAAAAAAAAACGTAAAAGTCTGGCAGCCGAGGCATGCGAAGTGCACAATGCTCTTATTAAATGACTTCGCTTCTCTTAGGTCGCACGCCTTCTTCTCCCGCAAATCATATATTATTTTCAAGTCGTCACACCAGCTTGTAATTGTGCTTGGATGCTGGTACATTTTATCATCTGCACCAAAGACAATCGATGTCAAGGCTGACGATTAATACACAACATGTTTGGCCAAGAGCTGTTCTCTCATAACATCAACCACTTTGATTTCTATGCTACAGCACATGATTTACAATGTCTGCGGCTAGAAAATGTTCCATCTTAGTGCGTGCAATTTCGAGATTATCGAATTAGCACTTTCCAATTTACATGACAGAAAGGCCCGCATGACATGTGTGCTTTGGCGCAGGTACGCGTCTTTAACGTTTCATCGAGAGCACGTTCTTTCTCGACTTGTCAATTTTCTGACGATAACTGGGGTAGCGTTATGACAACCGCACCTTTTTTTTATTTTTTTCGCGCGGTAACCTGGGTGCCGTGAACATTCGGCCCACGTTCGTTAAAGCCAGGTCGTTACCTGGACACGTGTGCTCGTCGTAACGCTTCTCAAATACTCGCCAGAAAACAAACTGACAATAATGTTACCAAAAATGGGCGCCCTTTCGGCGTATCGCTATAGTGGGGGCGGCTCGCGCCGAAGCGAACTTACGCCATGCCATGCTTCCAGATGTGCAACAGCCTTATTTTCATTTTATCATCGTGTTGTTTCTACGCCGAATTTTGAGCTCACCCGTCGTACATCTGTTTCTTAGCCTGTGCAACGATCAGAGGCCACAAGCTTTTAACTAGGACAGCGACACGAATCAACACAGGCATCGGTCTTTGTGATCCTGTCTTTCCATGAACATTGTATTGCAACGTGCCAAGCGGAACCAAATGGTCTGTTAAGGATTAGAGTTACGTTTAACTTGAATAATCATGGCACGGAAACCCGGGAGTCATCTTGAACACTAATGTGCGCACCTATAGCGCGCAGCCGGACAATGGCCTACGTATTCGCTCGTCTCCATTTACGTTTCTCCGATTACTTCGAGGGTTGTCCTAAATGTTAACGCTCTCTTATAGTGCATATTCCAAGAACCGCACAACACCAGATAAAACAAAATATACAAAGCAACTACCAATTTACAGATGCTGATTACGAACTGCATTGGCATTCTACCCATCGTCGGCGCTGCTGCGGGAACGTCTCGTGGGCCGCCGCTGCTTGCTGTTTCAGCCATTTTCAAGCTGACAGCTTGCAGATTACTCACTAGCGCCTTTACACTCGCGAAGCGTTCGTTGCTCTGTTTTGCCCGTGTACCGCGAAGAACAGCGATACCTTGTGAACTGAGCGTATACGCTGCATACACCGCCGCGGAACCCCACACACCGGAAGGGCCGCGAAACATCACAGACGCTAGACGGCGCTGCGGCGGTGGAGAGCTTTAAAGATGGCAGTCTCCTAGTGAAATTGGTGAATATACTAGAGTATATTCTAGTTTAACGGTGGCATAGAGTTTCCTACAATTAACTAGAGGGAACTCTGGCGCTGCGCTCGTTCAGCCACCATGGGAATGATGGGTAGTTCACGGATTTGCCTAATATTCGTGCTTACGGCTTCGAACGCACTTGTGTCTTTGTTTATTGCTGCGTTCTGGCGTTCGTTTCGGATAAAAGAATGGACCACTGTGAACTTCGTGACCAGATTGAACTGGTGAGCCTAAAAAGGTTAAAGTGGTGAAGTGGAACTGCTGACTTTTGCTGAACTTCGTTTTGCGACAAAGCGGATGCAGGCCACACGAATACAAATGGAGTCGAAAGAACGAAGTTTAGACAAATCCGTATACCTCCCATCATTCCCATGCTGGCCACTGATCTCCACTAGGAGGAGCTGGATGGCGCATCGATCGCGTGGGCGTGAAGCCACCGGAAGGGGGGGTTCTTAAGTCACGAATAGCCTGGTGGCAGACATGTCACCGCCCCGTTATAAAGGGGACGCTCATAGCATCCATCCATAGGCGCATGTTTACAAGTACGCGATTAGTCATATAATATGGATATATGAGTGCAGCAGGCGTTGTTTTGTACAACGGGAAAACGAAGCACACGAGCGCCACCAAGGGACGCGCAAGCGCTCATGGGAAACGTGTGTAGCCGCAGCAGCCGCCGCAACGAGCGCGCGGTCCTCGCGCTGTAGCTTGCGCTGTATCTGTATCTGTATCTGTATCGCGCTGTATCTAGATATTACCGGGGCGTATGACAACGTTAATCAGGAAATTTTGTGGGATATACTGAAAGAAGTGGGCATAGGTGACGACTGTATACAGCTTTTGAGGGAAATCTACCGAGAAAATACAGTTTGTCTAGAACGGGAAGGAATAAGTAGCAAGGACAGCGTTGAAATTAGCAAGGGGCTGAGACAGGGATGTCCTTTGTCCCCGCTGTTATTCATGCTGTACATGGTGAGGATGGAAAAAGCGCTAGAAGGTAGCAACATTGGATTTAATTTGTCACACAAGCAGGTCGGCACGATGGTTGAGCAGAAGCTTCCAGGTCTATTTTATGCTGATGATATTGTCTTATTTGCGGACAGTCAAGATGATATACAGCGACTGGCAGATATATGCGGAAGGGAATGTGAGGCTCTAGGACTAGGATTTAGTGCAACAAAATGTGGATTGATGGTATTCAATGATCCCGAAGACCATGTGGTCTTTATACAAGGCCAAAAAATACCGAGGGTAAGCGAGTACAAGTACATCGGAGTATGGGTAAATGAGGGGGATAGATATATGGAGGTACAATAGAAAGCATCTGTAGCAAAGGGAAAGAGGAATGCTGCAATTATGAAGCACAGAGCTTTATGGGGATACAATAGGTACGAGGTGCTTCGAGGGCTGTGGAAGGGTGTGATGGTCCCGGGGCTTACATTTGGGAACTCAGTAGCGTGCATGAAGTCAGAGGTACAATCAGGAATGGATGTAAATCAAAGGACGGTGGGCCGCCTCGCGTTGGGCGCTCACGGGAAGACGACAAATGAGGCTGTAAAGGGTGATATGGGATGGACAGGCTTTGAAGTGAGGGAAGCTCAGAGCAAAATGAGATTCGAAGAGAGGCTGAGGAAAATGAAGAACAGTAGATGGGCAGAGAAGGTTTTCAGGTATTTGTATAGAAAAAGCGTTGACACGCAGTGGAGAAAAAGAACTAGGAGGCTCACCAGTAAATATACGGCTAGCAGTGCGGGCGATGTGGCAACAAGGAGCATTAAGCGGAAGCTCAGAGAGGCGGAGAGAACTTAATGGATGACAGCGATGGAAAAGAAGCCGGCTCTGAGTAACTACCGAAAGGGAAAAAACGAAATAAGGAGGGAAAGGTTTTATGATAATTCAAGGGGAAGCGCTTCACTGTTTGAAGCAAGGTCGGGCTGCCTTAGAACGCGTAGTTATAAAGCGAGATTCAGTAACGAAGAAGAACAATGTACATGCTGCGGGGGAACTAAGGAAACGATGGAACATGTACTGATTGAATGTGGCGATATTCACCCAGGACGTGTGGGCACGAGTCTACATGAAGCCTTGGGTTTTAGGAACAACAATGGAAAGCTGCACACGTCCGCGATAGAAATAAGTAAGAGACGGTTAGAGTATTGGTGGCAGAAAAGTAGAGATAAAGAACAAAAATAAATAATGGGGGAAAAATAAGGTCATTCTGCCTTAAGAGGCAGAGAGATGGACCGTGAATTTATATTTTTTGGTATAATAACATACATTTAATCAATGTAGATAAGGTATTAGGCCAACATGAAACAAGGAAGCTCTTTTTTTTTCTTCGAGCCTGGTGGCAGACATGTCACCGCCCCGTTTTAAAGGGGACGCTCATAGCATCCATCCATCCATCGTTGCCGCTTGCGCCGTACCAGGACTTCTTAGACACAGCGAATTTGGCAAGGTGCAACATGTTACTGCGCAATTCAATCACCAACTTCAGTGTTTAGCTGCGACGGCCTCTCGATGATTTCCATCTGTCCCACTGTTGGACCAGTTGAGCGGCTCAGAAGCGTCACCATTTATTTTATTTTTTTGTGTGTGTGTGCATGTGCCAGTGCGCCTTACGGCATAAATGAAAAAAAAATTACAACTCCGTTGCCTATGAAGTGCAGGAGCGGTCTATGATTCGCGGATGCATTTGGAATCAACGTCCATCGACACTGTCGACGGGTACAGCGTGAGGTTCTGATATTTAAAGGGTACACTAGAAAGTGCATGTAGCCGGCATTTGGGGAAATGAGATACATTTACTGCGTCGCTCGCACCATATATGTAACGAACGAGAAGTGCCTACTAACCTTCGTTGGTGCTATAACTACAGGTTGGAATAATACTTAGAGCGAAAAAAGAAAGGAGCAGTACAAAGAAGGAAATGCACAAATCCGCGCTCACACACAACTGAAAGTTTGTTGCACGCGTGAAAAAAAAACATATATACAAAAATGGGAGTGCGTCGCGCGTGTCATAAAAAGTCACAAAAAGTCAAACAACCAAGGCGCGTGTTTACAGTCGATTAATAAGGTCGAATTCCTTGTCTTGTAACGACTAAGAAGGTTGAGTGACACAAAGTGCGGCGTTATTTGTGACATGATATGCCTCCGAAATTTTTCGCGTTGTCTGATTAGGTTGATGGTACGAAATTACTGTGCTTTCGAAGATGGGATTACATTTTCATGACCGACATAGCGATGCGAGATGAGACGGCTCCATTCAATGAATTTAGATGCTCGCTGAGGCGCGTATCAAAGGGACACTAAAGAGCAAAACGATTTTTCTCGCCTTAGTAAAGTAGTCTTCCACGATACCAAAAACACCACGCTTGCTGCGAGAAGACGCTTAATAAGTGAGAAAACGCGCAAAAAGAAAATACAGGTGGTGACGCCACCTTGCAATTCCCGCACCATTTGCCGTGACGTCACATATTTCTGACGGCGCCTGCTCGGGCCTACGTAGTTCCTAATCGGTTAAATCGATGTACATTGTCCTCTGATGGGGCCAGAGACTTGACATAACGAGTTTGTGGAAGTTTCGTCGAATCAGTGGCGCCAAAATACGTTAAATGCTCTTTGAAATCTCTTACGTCACGAATTACAAAGTTCGGCGCGAAATTTAAAAATGAAACTTTGAACTTGGTTTTCTCCTCTAATATTAAACCTATGGTGGTGAAATAAACTGCACAAGAGTTCTCCGAGCACACTTTATCAATCTAGACCAATTCATTGTTTCTCTTTAGTGTCCCTTTAATACATCGACCAGTCTGGCCGATGTACATGTGGACACAAGAAAGAGACATTTGCGGTTAACTCCTACACAATTACAAAACAATTGGCATGCCTCTGACCGCATTTTTCTTTGCCCACCGCAGACCCCTGCGACCTTATGCGACTAAGCTTATTTAGGGCGGCAAACACAACTTTCACCCCCACATCGCTTCCCTACGTTCTTCAGGCCATGCGACTTCTTATAGCCTACATATGTGGAATAACTGCAATATTTCTAGTTTCTTCATTATTTACGGATGGACGTCCGTGTTAATCTTTCTTTGCCGTGTGAACAAATTTTCGCAAACCGATCAACGATACGCAGGATACCCCGTCTCTTTGATCACTTTGCAGCTGGAAACTACTGCTCATCTTATGTGCGCAAGCTTTTTTTCCAATGCCGTGCGTAATCATGACATCACAATTTCTCGTTTAACAATATTCAAATGAGCCGACGCGAAATTAAACACCTATTTCGCTGAACGCGGGCTATACTTCCCGCAAACATGCTCCGCAGTGAAACTTAAAAGCAACTTGGTCGCCATCCCGCGGCATGTTAAAATGTTATTGAAGACCACGGCCGGAGCAGTGGGAAACGCAAAGCGCGTCGTGCCGCCCCGGTAGCGCGGCCGCGATTTTTCTCGGAGTGAGCGGGGAACGCGGTGTTACAGCCAGGTGAGGCGGGCGCGCGTCGCAGAACTATTTTTGGTTTGGATTAGCATGATGCTATGAGCGAGGCCGACGCTTTTACGACGCTTGGGCTAAGATCGCCACCTCGCGGTGTGTTAAGGCATTGACAAAATTGAACTTCTATTGAAGACGCGCCGAATGGGACGGACGTGTAACGCGTTGCAGGTGCTAATTGCGGAGGCCGCAGTAATGACGAATTACCTTACTGCTTCCAGAGGTCAACACCGCCCCGCCGACCGGGAGAGTGGTAGATATAAAAGGCGCGTTTGTAATCCCTCTGGAGTGTGTGACCGTGGTGCAGTGGTTAGCGTGCCCGGCATCTGATGTCCCAGTAAACCATGAATGTCCATTAGATATCCATAGAATGCTAGTCTCGGGATATTCAGTACATCTTCTGGATATCTACATTTCTCCATATGACATTTCACGGATGTACTATAGATCATCTAAAATGCACCCGGATAACGCTCTCAGTACGTTGTATGGATATTAAGGCTGGATGTTCTCTACATTTAAAAGATGTTTTTCGAATAGGCAGCACACAAAAGGGCAACAAATACGCACACATAAAAGACGCAAACACAAGCGTTGACAGCGCTTGTGTTTGAGTCTTATGTGTGCGTATTTGTTGCCCTTTTGTGCACTGCCTATTCGAAAATCATGGCTCACCAACTAGCCCATCAGTACATATTAAAAGATGTTCATTCCTTAAACTCACATCCACATGACGTCTAGCGGCTTGTGAGGTGCACTAATTATGGCTCTCAAAAACGAACGCTCGACAGACTGTAGGCCACAATAATTTTCGCTCGCTTGAGTGCTCGCTATATGTAATGTTGTCACCTGAAAGTAACTGTTGCGAATCACTATTTTGTAAATTTAGTATTTATGATTTTGGAAGTAGGGGTAGGTGTCTCGGCATAAAAGAGCAGTTGTATTGTACTGCCTTCTATGGAGAGCACGCTGCATACCTCCCATTGTTCCTTTTAGGTATTAGCACATAACACATCTGATAACACATCAAATGTACAATACTCTTCTCAGGCTATTGCAATGTTTTGTTACACACAATGAGTACAATGCATTGCCCCGAAGATTACTGCACATGCAATCATAAGAGTGTTTCAATACTGGCGAAATGACAGAGAATGAAGCGAGTCGAAAGTAACAAGGCAGTATCACAAAAGTTTATATGAGCAAAGCAATGCTGTAAACCATAAGAGTACTCTCAACGTGTAAGAACACAGGCTAAATGTCTAGAGAACGCAGATACACTAAAAGAAATGAGGCGGTATGATAAAAGTGAACTGTGAACCAGCTGAAGACTAAAACCGAAACTGTCTGCCAGCAGTCCCAGCATAGTCCATAAAAAACAGAAACTGTCCACCAGCAGTCCCAACATAAGTCCAGAAAAAACAAACTGTCTGCCAGCAGTCCCAACATAAGTCCAGACAGGCTCCTCGGCCGAATTAGTGTGGTCTTGTGGTCACAGGAGGGGCTACTTGATATGCTCAGTCCGATCGCTGTGTGCCTGGATTCAAGTAGAAAGGAAGGTTAAAAAAAATAGAGCCGGTACAGTAAAGGACTCGAGAGTTCATGAAACTGCTTGAACCAGAGAAACTTGTCGCATTGCTCTTTCTATTTTATGCCTTAAAGTGGCTCTCTTGCAAAACACATCAATGGAGCCCCAATTCTATGACTTTGAGAGGGCACCCAAACTATCCTAAATTGAAAAAGTATTAAGATACGCAGAGACTGTCGGTCTTTCCCCCAAAAAATGTGATATGAAGGCGCACTGCTTCAAGAAAAGTAGATTAAATTATTTAAAAAACATGACAGCTAAGTAACTAACTGGTGGAGGTGAAAGTTTAATTATTATCTATGTAATATGTCTTTTCTCCAGGATAAAATGAGTCAGGGCATTAACTGCAGTGAAGAGTCAAGTACAAAGCTGAAACCTGCTACAAACAGCCTTCCATCAAGGGTGTCAAGTATGGTGTCATCATCATTAAATGGTTACGGAGAACATTTCTTGCAAGCTTGAGAACATTCATACTGGACACGACTAAGCCTTGTGTGTGATGCATTAGTTCCCAGTCAGGTGCAAACAATGAAGCGCTGCTTTTATTAAAATTGCTAACATGAAAGGAAAGGTATGTTATGCACTAAATACGGCTACAAACGCTGTATTATATATATATAGGACAGACGATTACTTTTAGGGCTCGTTTTCTCTGCGAGACAATATATATATTATATATATATATATATATATATATATATATATATATATATATATATATATATATATATATATATATATATATCCAGATTTCCAAATACTAGCTTGCACACAACCTCGATGAGGTCCGTGTAGACTGTTTAGGTAACAGCCTTTGAATAAGCATGCGATCAAGCAGTATTCAGGAGCGAATTAAGGAACTGGATCACTGACTGCAATGAACTGCAAGAGAATTTCCCCATTCTATGAAGGCAAACTGTACTTTTCCCCTTTTCTAATTCTCAATGTAGGAGCTAATCAGTTCACCTAGCCGGTATCACTACCTTACAGGGGCCCCGCAACACTTTTTGAGCATGGTCAGAAAGCGCTGCCAATAGGTAGTCGAGGCTCCCGAAAAAACACAAGCCAAATATAGCGCAGCACGAGCCTGGATTGTACAATAAAGTCTCCCTCTTCTCTCGACAAATGATGTGTTAGTCCACAAATCATAGCGTGTTTGTGCACAGTTCCGCCATTGGCTGATTTGAGCATGGCGCTTATTCCAACTAAGCTTTGTCATGCTAGAGAAAGAGACAACAAGCAAGCGCACACAGCTAAACAAATAAAATGGAACGACAGCTGCGACATACCACGAAAAACAACGCTAACAAATGCACAGTACTAGAAAAGGGCACGCTAAACTAAGCTTATCATGGCTACTCTGGCAGCTATAAACCATTACATCAAGGGAAACGAAGCAGAAGTAATGATGTCGATATCACCGAGGCATGCACGGCGATACAGAACTGTGCGTTTAGGAAAACACGACTGCGAAAATAAACAAAAACTTTTATTCACGCATTACACAACGGCCTTGTTGTTGTTGTTGTTGTTGTCCTCTGTACATGGCTATACCCAATGCAGGGGATTGGCCGAGTAGAGGGTGAATTTTGCTAAAATTATCTTCAGGGTGTCGTTCGTAGAAGCTATTATTAACTAATATACTGAATTGATGTTTCAATTATTGGTAATGAAATATTTACTCAGGCAGAATTTAGATAGATATTCTTTTAGACTGTCGAATGAATTCCTCAATGGCGAAGAAAACATCCCTGTGGCTGTATCCCAGAGTGGTGGCCCCAAAAGAAAGTATAACCGACTCCGATACTTCCAGGCCCAGCTTTCGAAGAGGTGGTTCTATGATTTTTTCCTTAATGTCGTGAACCGTCGACAGGATAAAAAGAAATGATCGATTGTTCCTCCTGATTGCAGAAGAGGCACAGTGGGGAAATCGCTAGACCTGCTCTATGTAAGTAAAAGTTGAGGGAGCTAACGTGGCAACGAAATTTCGTCATGACTACTTCCATTATCTTGACGTGGATAAATCACTGCGCCAGGAAACCATAAGAGAACGTACCTTTGCTGGCCAATGGCCCACTGCCGGGGCGGACAGGGTTCAGAAATTCTTCCACGGTTCTTGTACGCGACACAGCACCCAACAGTGGTCTACGTCCACGCCAGACGACACGGTATGAACTATGGGTTTAGGAAAACGCGACTGCGAAAAGAAACAAAAACCTTGATTCACGCATTACACAACGGCCTTATTCACTAAAGGAAAGCATAAGAGAACGTATGCACGTACCTTTGCTGGCCAATGGCCCACTGCCGAGGCGACCGGAGTTCAGAAACTCTTCTACCGTTCTTGTTGCACGCGACACAGCAAGAGAACATCCAACACACAACACCCAACAGCGGTCAACGTAAGTACACATACGTCAGATAAAAGCGGCGGACAAACGTCGCTGTTGGCAGCGTTGGCCCCGGCAGGACCAAACCTCAAGACCAAACCACAACTGGTCCAAACATGTGCGCCATGTGCGTACACATGCGTACATGTGCGAAAGAAAACGTGATGGCGATGGCGGTGATGGGGACGACGTCGACGCGTGTCACAACCATGGTCACAATTTAGGGAAAGATTATGTACAAATTCATGCTTTATATTGCCGCTAATTTTAATTTAAAAGTAACTGTACTAAGTTTGTACAAAAGTAATGATTTTTTGTACAAATCATGGCGGCCATGACGTATTTTGCGTTGCAAACGGAAGTAAGCATAGCCTTTGAGACTTGAAATGTAGGCTTCAAGATGTGTGCCGGGATCAACAAATATCACTTTCCCGTTAGAACGGGCGTCCGTGGAAGGCCAGATAACATCACAAAAATAACACAAATAAAATGCACCGATGGTACAGTGTGCACAACTCATACCGTACCGACAGACACGGCGCCTTGCGGCGCAGAGCCGCAACCACGGTGCAGGAAGCATGGCCTCCGAGCTTGGCAGGCGCGTGCACCGCCGGTTAATGTCGGAGGCCACCCACAAAGGAAAACCAAAAAGGGACGGGGAAAAAACAAACCGCGAGCCGCCCAGAGGTGGGGGAACACGCAGCGCGCGCCTTTGGCAGCGTTGAGGAGCAGACGACAGCGGTGTTTTCATCAGCAAACGCCCAATTTATTCCGTTCTTTTTCTTTCTCTTTTGTTGCATCCGTTTCTGCGAGCTAACGCGAGGAATCAATGCCAGACTTCAGTGGATGCGCCGATCTAGTGTCGTTGAAACATTCGTCGATTATTTCTAATCCCTTGAAGGTCGGTGTTTTGTGAAAAATAAGCACAAATGTGCACCGTCTGTCACTGACGTCCAAAATGCGTCCATCGTTCACACAGCGTACATGTGCATTGTACGTCCGTTACAATAAGCCTTTGTATATCTTTTAGACGTCCACATTGCGCAAAGCGAAAATTGGACATCTTTCAGACGCAAATAAGACGTCTTCTTTCGTCCTAGATGTTTGGATTATACCGCTACGTACCATGGACATTCGTGGTTTACTGGGGTGGCGGACAGAGCTGTCGTGGGTTCGATGCCCGTTGAGGGAACTTTTTTCCTTGCCATCTGATCGCGTAAATTTTTTCGACGTCATTTCCGTGACGGAAATACGTCACTGAAACCTTGGTGGACCCCGGCTAAAACACTTTCGTGTTAAAAGCGGGTAAATTGCGCTCAGGTTACCCCTGCTGACGCGCACTCAAATGCCATGGAAACAACAGTATTTTATGTAACTACTCGTCCACATCTTATTGTAGTCTCTGAACCGCGCGAACGCTAACCTCCGAGAACCATGAAAACATCTGAAGTTGACAATGCGAATGTTCAATACTGACGTTCAGCGATCCCTGTAGATGGAAACAAGACTGGCGCATGAGTGACCACAGCTGGCTCCGAAACAGCTACTCTCTCTCCCTCTCTCTCTCTCTCTCTCTATATATATATATATATATATATATATATAGAGAGAGAGAGAGAGAGAGAGAGTTTACCTGCCATATATATATATATATATATATATATATATATATATATATATATATATATATATATATATATATATATATATTGTGAAAGACTTCGTACTACAATATAGAAATTGAGCGAGCGCGCTCAATTGAGCGCGCTCGCTCTCTGGACCGAGGGGTGACAATGGAAGAAAGTGACGGAAATAAAGATGGAATGTCAGGGGCAAATTTAGTTCTCACGTACTCCGCCGCAGCCCCTCGCGTAAGCTCTATATTAAGCCGCCACTTCAACATACTTCAACAGAGTAGTCGACTCTCTACCGTATTTCAAACCCCACCCAAGGTGGTTTACCGAAGAAAAAAAATTCGGCAGATCCCACGCATTGTGGGAATCGATGTAATGCGAAGCAGCCAGCAAAGAGCTGCATACATCGCCTTGTTTGTCTTTGAGCCAAATGAAATCATTCATGCCATGGCATCTAGTCCACCATATATCGCATGTTTGCCATGCACGCATGCATGCACAATCTAGTGTACACCATGCCAATGAACCGCATATTCTGGTATATAAATGCATGACCTGTCGTTTATGTTCATCACGCACTCGTGTCATGCCATACCAATTTTGGTATATATCGCGTTAACAAAACGGCCGGAAGCGCACCATGACAGTGGCATGTTAATCATACCGTTCATGACATGCATAACATGATTCGCATGTTAAGACCTCTCATTTATGTTCGTGATACAGTCACATCGCGCAATACCAATTTTGGTGTATATCAAAGGAGCGAAATGGCCGCGAGTGCACCATGAGTAGAGCATGCAAATCATGCCATACATGACATGAATATTATGGTTTTTCATGTTACCACCTGTCACTAATGTTCATCATACAGTCACATCGCGCAATACCAGTTTTGGTGTATATCAAGTTATCGAAACGGCCGCGAATGCACCATGAGCGTGGCATGTAAGTCATGACATACATTGCATGCATGTCATAGTTTTCAAGTTACCACCAGTTATTCATGTTCTTCATACAGTCACATCGCGCAATACCAATTTTGGTGCATATTAATCTAGCGAAACGGCCGGGAATGCACCATGAGCGCGGCATGTAAATCATGACATACATAACCTGCATGTCATGATATCCATGTTACCACCTCTCATTTACGTTCGCCATGCAGTCGCGTCGCGCAATACCAATTTTGGTGTATACCAAGATAGCGAAACAGACGGGAATGCACCATGAGCGCGGCATGTAAAGCATGACACATAACCTGCATGTCACGATTTCCATGTTATCACCTCTCATTTACGTTCGTCATGCAGTCGCGTCGCGCAATGCCAATTTTGGTGTATGTCAAGCAAGCGAAACGGCACCAGTGCGTCATGAGCATGACACGTAAATCATGTGCATGTCATGCATGTCATGATATTCATGTTACCACGTCTCATTTTACCTTCGTCATACAGTCGCTTCGCGCAATACTAATTTTGGTTACATCAAGCTAGCGAAGCGGCCGCGAATGCATCATGAGCGTGGCAATTAAATCATGACATACATGACATGCATGTCATGGTTTTCATCTTACCAACTGTTATTCATGTTCTTCATACAGTCACATCGCGCAATACCAATTTTGGTGCATATTAATCTAGCGAAACAGCCGGGAATGCACCATGAGTGCGGCATGTAAAGCATGACATACCTAACCTGCATGTCATGTTTTCCATGTTATCACCTCTCATTAACGTTCGTCATGCAGTCGCGTCGCGCAATGCCAATTTTGGTGTATGTCAAGCAAGCAAAACGGCACCAGTGCGTCATGAGCATGACACGTAAATCATGTGCATGTCATGCATGTCATGATATTCATGTTACCACGTCTCATTTTACCTTCGTCATACAGTCGCTTCGCGCAATACTAATTTTGGTTACATCAAGCTAGCGAAGCGGCCGCAAATGCACCATGAGCGTGGCAATTAAATCATGACATACATGACATGCATGTCATGGTTTTCATCTTACCAACTGTTATTCATGTTCTTCATACAGTCACATCGCGCAATACCAATTTTGGTGTATATCAATCTAGTGAAACCGCCGCTAGCGCATCATGAGCGTGGCATGTAAATCAGGTCGTACATGACTTGCATGTCATGATTTTCATGTTACCACGTCTCACGTTCGTCATACAGTCGTGTCGCGTAACACCAATTTTGGTGTATATCACGCAAGCGAAACGGACGCGAATGCAACACGAGCGTGGCATGTAAATCATGACATACATGTCATGGATGTCATGGTTTTCATGCTACCACCTGTTATTCATGTTCTTCATAAAGTCACATCGCACAATACCAATTTTGGTGTATATCAATCTAGCGAAACGGCCGCGAGTGCGCCATGAGCGTGGCATGTAAATCATGTCATACATGACAGGCATATCA
Source organism: Rhipicephalus sanguineus (assembly GCF_013339695.2). Taxonomy (NCBI): domain Eukaryota; kingdom Metazoa; phylum Arthropoda; class Arachnida; order Ixodida; family Ixodidae; genus Rhipicephalus; species Rhipicephalus sanguineus. The sequence continues at coordinate 53,573 of NW_023615217.1, forward strand.
TGATCTTCATGTTACCACGTGTCAGTTATGTTCGTCATACAGAAATGTCTCGTCATACCAGTTTTTGTATGTATCCCTTCATTTAAACGGCCGCGAGCGCCCCGAGACCACGTCATGTAAATCATGCTGCACATGACGTGCGCGTCATGATTTGCATGTTAGGACCTGTCATTATGTTCGTCATGAACTCTTGTCACGCCGTACCAATTTTCGTATATATGAAATTAACGGAACGGCCGCAAGAGCCCAAAGGCCGTGGAATGTAAATCATGCGCATGACATGCGTGTCATGATTTTTATGATATGACCTGTCATTTATGTTCGTGATAAGGCCATATTATGGCACACCAATTTTGGTATACATCCGATTAACTGAACGTTCGCAAGAGCCCAAAGGCCGTGGAATGTAAATCATGCTGTTCATGACATGCGTGTCATGATTTTCATGATATGAGCTGTCATTTATGTTCGTGATAAGGCCATGTTATGACACACCAATTTTGGTATACATCCGATTAACGGAACGGCCGCAAGAGCCCAAAGGCCGTGGAATGTAAATCATGCTGTTCATGACATGCATGTCATGATTTTCATGATATGACCTGTCACTTATGTTCGTGATAAGGCCATGTTATGACACACCAATTTTGGTATACATCCGATTAACGGAACGGCCGCAAGAGCCCAAAGGCCGTGGAATGTAAATCATGCTGTTCATGTCATGCGTGTCATGATTTTCATGATATGACCTGTCATTTATGTTCGTGATAAGGCCATGTTATGACACACCAATTTTGGTATACACCCGATTAACGGAACGGCCAGGGAGCCCAAAGGCCGTGGAATGTAAATCATGCCGTTCATGACACGCGTGTCATGATTTTCATAATATGACCTGTCATTTATGTTCGTAATAAGGCCATGTTATGACACATCAATTTTGGTATACATCCGATTAACGAAACGGCCAGGAGCGCCCAAAGTCGTAGGCGGCTAGATAGATAGATAGATAGATAGATACGGTCAAAGTCGCAGAAGTTCGCTAAGAAATGCTTCGCATTTAAAATAACGTAAATTGCTTGCAAAATCACTGTTGCTGACGACGAAGTTCTCTAGCTGCATCTACTCTTGACAAGCGTATGAACAGTGTGGGCGCTCCATTGTGGGCACATCGGGCAGCGTCGTCAGCGAGGTGGTTACCACTGATGCCACAGTGACCCGGCAGCCATTGTAAAACAATGTCGTGTCCTTGATTAGCGGCGCGATGACAAGTTGCATTGATATCGAACACCAACTGGTGGTAGTTTCCACGTAGTAGCATAATGCCACGTCGTGGCATAATGCCACGCTTGCGCACTGGAATTCTCCGCTTAACTCCAATCCTCGCCCTAAGAACCTTGAATCATTACTCCAGCTACAACTGCCATCCAAGATTTCTCGACGTGACGCTACAATGCTGTGCCGGTTGTGGATCGGTGTAGCGTTTACTAACTCATTCAGCCATCGCATTGGCATGGCAGATGCATCCATGTGCGAAAGCTGCAATTGTATAGAGACTACGGAACATCTCTTGTGCCACTGTGCCCAATTTGATGAAGATCGCCGGACTCTCCAGTGTGCCTTGAATAGACTGGATGACCGGCCCTTTAATGAAGCAAAGATCTTAGGAACCTGGTCGCGCAGCACATCAGCCCAGAAAGCCACACGAGCCCTCCTGCGGTACTTGAAAAGAACCTTATTGAGCGACCGCCTGTGAAACTCGGCACTGTGTGTGTGAGTGACATGTGTCTATCCTTCTCTCTCTCTCTTTTACTCCTCTATTCCCCCTCCCAATGTGTAAGGTAGCAAACTGGACGCATTGTCTAGTTAACCTCCCTCCTGCCTTTCCTACATTCCTTCTCTCTCTCTCTCTGTTGCTTACAAAATGGAACTTTAGGAACTTTCTTACAATATGCCTTTGTTGGAACATTTCTTAATGAAAAAAATTCGGCAGATCCCACGTGCCGTGGGAGTCGACGTTATGCGAAGCATGCGGCGGGTAGGTGACTGTGGCGTAACTTTTGTTACTTAGCGACACGTTACAAAATGACGCTAGAGATTTGTATAAATTTTATACCCATATATATCTATATATATATATATATATATATATATATATATATATATATATATATATATATATATATATATATATATATATATATATATATATATTTAAGAGCCCCATATGTCTTATGTAACCAGTTGTTTACGGTTGGGTAAGGCTGCCAATGGCAACGTGGCTATTACGAACACCAGAAGCGGTAAGCTGATATGTAATGCTTATACGTGTCCCGAGAACGCACGCACGTTTCACGAACCCGTGTGCATGTGTGCAAAAAGTTCTTGACAGTTCTTGAACAAGGGCATCATCACCGTGATCAGTGAGCACCAGCAGCTGGTCATGACTTGTTATAGGATCTGGTCGTGATCGTGACGACGGGGGGTCCATATGTAGTGAAGTATGTGGTATAGTAGAGCTGTTGGAATTCGTGGATGCCTCGGTGATTTCGTCGACAAATTGTCTGTATATAGAGCCGGCGACATGTCGGAATCTGAAGTCACCCTTCGCAGTTGGTGAGGTTTAGGCCGTTCGAGGACTGGTAGGCCTGGATAGTGCTGCGTTGACCAACATCAGTGGATGGTGCTTGTCGTATTCGTAGACTACCTGGGCGTTTGTGGCCTACGTAGCCTAGTCTACAAAGCGGCTGTCAATCAATCTGGCATCGTCCTCGATCAGCATGAGTCCATCGCCCAGCCTCGTAAGAAATGAACAGGACACTGCGTCGTTCTGGTGGACGAAGTGCACTTTAAGGTGCGGTGATGTGGATATCATATGTAACTTTCGTCATTGTATTCCTCCGGGGTCGAGCAATGCTTCAATATAGCTTGCTGAATCATAGGAATACAAACGTAATGTTTATTAGACTTCCTCACGAACCGACAAGCCGTAGTTAAAGTGGGCCCACTTACATCATCTGAGATATCTATAGGAAGCGCGGGAACTCCACAGGGCTCGGTGATATCTCCTATATTATTCAACCTGGCTCTTCTCGGATTGCCCTCACAGCTGTCAATGATTCCCGGGCTTCATCACAGCATCTATGCCGATGATATTACGCTCTGGATATGTAACGGCAGCGACGGCTCTATAGAAGAACGACTACAAGAAGCGGTAAACGTCGTAGAACGATATCTCCACGGGACAGGGCTCTCTTGTTCGGCGGAGAAGTCCGAACTCCTCCTATACCGCCCTACACTCAAAGGCAGACCCCCCAAACAGTATAGTCCTACATGCTCATATGCAGACATTACCCTGAAAACGGCGGACGGACGTATCATACCGACAGTCGATAAAATACGGGTTTTGGGACTTCTTATTGAAAGCAAAGGTACAAATGGTGAGACAATCCGTAAATTAGAAGCTAAAGTCGCGCACACGATGCGACTCATTAAACGAATCACTAACAAAATCAAGGGCATGAAAGAAGGAAGTATTCTTCGGCTTATCCACTCATTCGTGCTCAGCCATATTACCTATGTCGCTGCCTACCACCGATGGTTCGCGGCAGAAAAAGCCAAACTCAACGGGCTCATTAGACGAGTTTACAAACAGGCGCTATGCAAGTATTGCACTAATAGGGCCACACTAGCGCATATTCTCTGGGAGTGTCCAGCGCTAATTCGCAAAACTAGGGACGCGGCCTCCAATGAAGACCTTCGGGTGCGTTGGCGGGCCGCGCTGCTCAGCTCAGGACTAGACAATCAACTCTGGGCGATCCAGCAGGCCAAGGAAGCTGCTGAGAGACACGGTCTCTCGGCCGACTCCTAGGCGGGAACCCAGCCCGGAAACCTGCAGGAACTTATTAAAGTTATTCACTCACTCACTGCTATAAAAGCGAAGCCAACACTGGAACTACAGACGTTATTCTGATATGACGCCTGTATAGGAGTACACATCGTAGGAGTATCATGTAGTGTTTATTGCTTTCTTGTAAAATTAGGTAGCAATCACCACAACCACAATTGACGTTGCACCGGTATTACGCCTGCGTAGGCTGTTATGCCAAACCAGTTTAAAGACCTGGCGTGGCTCAGTGGTAGAATACCTGATTGCCACGCAGAAATGCTTGGGTTCGATTCCTGCTGGGATCCTAATTTTCATTATTTCCATTCGTTGCGTCAAAGGCTGCCGATGTTCGTTTTCCTTAACGCTCTAGCATTTAGGTTACCAATGTCTGTTCTCGCCGTTCCTGGGTAGATATAAACTGTCAATCACCTGTGGCGCATACCCGTGCACCGCGGCCCATGGTAAACGGGTATGTGCCACACGTATCTAGTGGAAAGGGTTTGACGACGTGCGCGACAGGATTTTAACGCTATTCATGTTATGGCCCGGCAATCATATTCGTCAAATCCTCTTACCCTCCCATGAAAATTTTGGTCTACACCAGGTTAAGGAGGCCATCATGAGAGCACCCAGACGTAGGCGGCTAGATAGATAGATAGATAGATAGATACGTAGATAGAAACGCTCAAAGTGCCAGAGGTTCGCTAAGAAATGCTTCGCATTTAATAAAAACCTGAGAGACTTCCTGGTCAGGGCGAAAACACACAAATCCGACCACCATCAGGGCTGTAGACCATGCGGGAAACCTCGCTGCAGGGTGTGCAAACACGTGGTGACCACAAATACGGCCGAAGCCTCCTATTCGGACTTTGAGTATAAAATTAAAGACGACCTTAATTGCGACTCGTGCAATGTGGTATACAAAATTCACTGTGAAGTGTGTAAGCAGGAATACGTTGGACAGACAGAAACCGCGTTCCGTTTACGTTTTAACAACCACAGGGCACACGTGAAAGGCCTCCCTAATTTGCCGTTTTCCAAACACATTAATCTGCCTGGTCACTCTTTTGAACACATAAGTGTTACACTTCTACAATCCGGCTTCCAGAACACACGGGAGCGCGAACAGCGGGAGTCATATTTCATAAACAAATTCAAATCACTCTCCCACGGAATCAACGAGAGCCCTGGGCTATTGATGTGCCTCCGTGACCAATCGTAGCGCCCAGAAAGGGAATTATTTAATTAATGTATTTATTTACACACACGTTAGTCCAGACGCACGGGACGCTAAGGAAACGATCGAGCGCGTGAAAACAGACCCAGTCGGCACCACATGTATCAGCCGGCTCCACTCTCTCTTTTTTCGTTTTTTTTTCCGAAAAGGAAGGGGGGGGCGCACATTTAGCCTTGTATCGTGGCCAGAGTCTTCCCACAACTGGAGCGGGTCGTATGTGTGTACACGGCCGGCGCCGCGAGCTAACCGCCGAGCCATCTGAACTTGTACGCCGCGTGTGTGATGTGTAGAAGCGACATTTGTCTTTTTCCCCTTGCTCACGCCGCTTCTTATCTACCGTACGAAGATAGGACGGGCATAGCCCGCCGCCTCTCCTTCCGCTGTTCTTTCCCTTTCTCGTTTTGTCACTGTTGCTTCCTTCGTGAGTTCTCGCTTCCTTTTTCTATTTTCTCTCTCTCTCTCTCTCTCTCTCTCTCTTTTTTTTTTGAAAGTATTGTCTGGCCCCCAAACTGGGTGGGCGGCCCTTGTGCAGCGGGTTCGGCAATGGCCGTTTCATTTCCCTTACATCCTTTGAAGAAGGCTGGTCCTCCAGCCGAAACTGTCAGGGTAAAATAAATATTTGTTTCCTATATTGTAGTACGAAGTCTTTCACAATTTTTAATTACGGTAGCCAGAAGAAGTTCTCGTTATCCATATATATATATATATAATATATATATATATATATATATATATATATATATATATATATAGATATATATATATAGGCAGGCACTGGTGGTGGAGTGGCCGTAGCGTTGCAAGTAGTCAAGTAGATCCTCCGTGAGAAGTCACAAACGTTGTTTATTTCGACGTTTCAGCCAGAGTCTGGCCTTCATGAAGGCCAGACTCTGGCTGAAACGTCGAAATAAACAACGTTGTACTTCTCACGGAGGATCTACTTGACTATATATATATATATATATATATATATATTATATATATATATATATATATATATATATATATATATAATATATATATATATATATATATATATATATATATATATATATATATATATTATTGAATGTTGAATTTTTTCAGGCTAGGTACATAAGAGATCTCTGTATATGAACAATTTTGTGAAGTGATTGAGATATTACAATTTCATATTTGTAAATTTCTTACCGTATTTTCGTTCAGGCAGCTATTTAACTCGTACAGTAAGAATGGGGGTATTTGTAACATTATTTCATGATATCTGGATATTTGTAAAGCCTTTTCTATATTACGCCTTTTATGCAAGAACTTGTGGAGTAAG
>NW_023615218.1:0-120001 GCF_013339695.2 Rhipicephalus sanguineus
TCACGAAACACTTTTACAGCTGGAATAACAGCTGAGCTAGTTGGTAACTATTCATTCAAGTATTGAAAGTATTGAATGACTACTTTTACCTGGGGCGGAGACAGTACGCTCCACCACACAGAAAATTAACCAGACCACAGGCTCTGACACTCAGGCTACTTCAGGTTGGGTCGTACCCTAACCCCGCGCTGTTGCAGAAGATTTATCCGGAAGTACAGCCAACTAATGCACGTTCATTACGCGTGGATATAGCCAACCTAGAACATATGCTCTGGTGGTGCCCCGCGTTACGCGGCGGCGAAGCCATCACGCCGTCCAGATAGGAGGCTTTTATTACGAGCTCCGCACTCGAAGAACAGCTATGGCAGTCCAACGGGCCCGCGACGCAGCAGGGAGACTTGGTCTTCCTGTTCCGACGTGGGAGCAGTCCGCAACGTGCTAGAGCGCGTTCCGAGGGACCATAATAAAGTTTTTCCATCCATCCATCCTGAATTGGCTAAAGGCTGTTTTGACCGTATTACGAGTATGTGACCAGTCTCATATTACATATCAAGGCGTCGTCATTTCCTTCTTAAAATCTCTGATCGCGATTGAGTTTTGGAAGATAACTTGGGGACGGAACTTTGCTCTTTGCGAGTAAGTTCACAGTCTTGTTAAAACTGCATCCGTCCCTGCCAGAATTTCCTCACGGTAGTCCGTGAGGCATTTTTAAAAGATATTATTGGAATGAAAATAAAAGAAAGGTGTAGAGACCCTATAATGTGACTTTTAACATGATGGTAACAACACTAGGAAATTTATTGTCTGATATGGAGAAACAACGTTACATTTTCGAAGATTTATAGCAGGTCGTGGAGCTCGTTGGAAACAGTAATTAAATTCAAACGCAGTTCTCGAAAAAAACCAGAAGGTACGCTATCTTGAGTCCCGCTTTAAGTGTATGCACGATTCCAAACACGTTCGCGAATCCGCGATATGGATTGATTTTATCGGGTACATAGACGAGGGAGATACATAGAGTGAAATGCGTGTGAATTATGAGATCGTAGCGCGTTTCGCCAACGCTACGGCAGTTACCAACTGTGGGCAAGTCTTCGACACTGCTACGAGACGCAGTTGATCTAAAAAAATACCTGTTCTTATAGATGTTGTGCTATGGCATTGTCGTTTGGTGGTCGCAGGTCCTATCGCGGGCGTGCTCGCGAGGTACATCCCAATATGGAAGCTGACGGTGTTAGGATGCCTCGGTGGATCTCTGGCCGTGTGCGTTTGTTACTTCGCACAGTCGATGCTCTTCCTGGACGTCTTCCTCGGCGTCACTCACGGTGAGCAGCTTTCTTTTCCTTCGTCGGCCATTGATCCAGCGCTCATTAACTGCAAGAATCAAATGCAAATGCAAAAGCGATGCATATATACTGAATCCTCAGTCATATGGTGTATGTACCGACGTCATCAAGAACGCCATCTTGTTGGAGAGTCAACACAGTGAAGAACTTCGACTTTTCTCGATCTGTTTACCCCAGAAACGCAGTGGGAGCTGACAAACTTACAAAAACATGTCGTACGTTGACGTCGCGTGAACGTTCCCTATACACAGCGCGCGTATGAAAGCAAACAGTCCGAATGAACGCGTGCCACCATCCTTATTTGCTCTTCTCATTGTCTTAAATGCAGGAACTTGCATCGGCCTGCTAGCTCTGTTCAGCGTCGTGATAAACCAGCACTTCCACAAGTACCGCGCCATGGCGTCCGGCATCAGCAATGCTGGCTTCACGATCGGCGGCCTCATCTTCCCTCCGGTCATCCAGTTGCTCGCGGACCACTACGGCATTCGTGGTGCTCTCCTACTCGTCGGCGCCCTCATGCTCAACTCAGTGTCCGGAGCTTTCCTGCAGCGCAATCCTCCGAAAGCGCAACCGGAAGCACCTCCGCCACTCAAGGGTGGTGAAGCCAACAACACCGGTGACATGGTGCAAGATCCGGAAGAAGGAGACGCCATGATAAAAATTTGCGAGGAATCTGGAGATGCCAGCTTTCGGAGAAGCGTCTCAGTGGCCAGCGATACCGAGTTTTCCGATGTGAAAGACGGGACTCACGGAGTTAGCGAAGCTGACGGAGTTCATCTCCAAATGAAGAATTCAGCGGCGAAGGACCACGACGTAGACAGTGATGAAGAAGGCGACGACAACGTGAAGTTGCGAGCGCTGGACGCCCAAGGTTGCAGCCATCCAAAAGTTTTTAGGAACAACACGCCTGCAGTCACAATAAAGAAAGGCGCATCGAGTCGCGAGAGAAGTCCACTGCTATCATTCTTACTGTTTCCGGCATTCTATCTAATCTCGTTTTCGTTGTCCATAATACTCTTCAATATGAGCACGTACATGACTGTAATTGTCGACTTTGCTGTGGACCGTGGCGTTTCCAAGTGGAACGCCGTGTACCTGATATTCGCCTACGCCGTGGCTGACCTGCTGGCCAGACTGGGCTCCGGCTGGATTACCGACCGAAAGTACCTGCTCAAGAGTACCATGATGGGCTCTCACTTTGTGCTGTGGGGTGCATCGCTCTACATGATGCCTCAGTGCAGCCAGTACTACTGTCAGGTTGCCCTGTCCGTACTGTCGGGCTGGTGCAACGGCTCGACGCTAATACTCATCGCGGTGCTCTTCATGGAATTGGTGGGCATCGACAAGCTCGGAGTCTGCTTCGGTATCGCGACGACGTTCGCCGGCCTCCTGGGCCTCGCGAGGCCGTCGCTTATAGGTGAGCTAAATCAGCTTACACTTTCACACTCTTCGTGGAGTTTGAGCCATGCGCGAACGAGATGCGCAGGATGAAAGTATCAATATCAAGAGTGAGGAGGAGCCAACGCCCTCTAAATACCGAAAGGCCCGGCCGCTTTGGGCTGTGACGTCACGCTCGAGGGCCGGGAATCTATGAAAACCATTCTCTGCAAAATCTGTTAGGTGATTGAGTCATTAAATTGAAAATTAATGAACGCAATATTGCTGTTACATACAGCGGATAGCCAACACCGGCGAAACTTAGTCGCACCAGAGTCGCACGTACGAATAAGGGACTATTCACTTCCGTCTATATTGGGGCGATATTCGATTTTATTATTGGAAAGTGTCGAATATTCGCACTTCCCTAAATCCATTTCTTACCCCAAGCATCTCTATGATGACAAACACTAGTCTTGTTCTTCATATTTATATTGAATAGCGCCGGGCGAACAGGGACGCAAGAACGACACACACTGACACAAGGCGCTTATCTCGTTGTGTGCTCTTGTGTCCTTGTGTTATTTGTGAGTATATGTCATCACTGTACATACGATAACACCCGACACCTGGAGTAGCAGGCCAGGCGATGAACCGGGTTAACATCTCCGGGGTAATCGTTAAAATATTGTTATCTATCTATCTACCTATCTGTTCGTCGTGCGCTATTACCAACACGGTCAAATTTCAACTTTACCGATCTTGTCTCTGCAGGTTTCTACAGAGACACCCACGGTGACTACGAAGGTCTTTTCGGCCTCATCGGTGGCGTGACGTGGGCAATGTCCCTACTGTGGCTGTGCTATTACGCGAAAGAACGGTGCGCGTCACATACAAAACATGAACGTTCGTGGCGGACTTGGCCAAAGCTGGCGGCGATCTTCACATCGGAGGAAAAGAGCCGGAGTCGTGGACGAACGTGATTCGCCAGAGCTCTTCATTCTTTTCTCTCGCTCGCTCACGTTCACCGGTGAAACAGAATGCATCATCTTCGACCACCAGTTGTTGCCTTTGTGACGTTGCGCACTAATGGTGCATTCGACTGGTCGTCTTAAAGCGCAGTGGTAGAGCTAAATGTGCATTCATTCAAGGAGAGAGTATGTGTTGCCATATTAACATGAAGCATAGGAAGGAACGGAAAGAAAAACTGAAAGTCAGGTAAATTAGCTAGGACTGAGCCTGGTTGTTTGTCCTGCATTGTGGGAAAGTGGGGAGGAGAAGGGGAGGGACAGGTGGGAGATGTATGTCTGTGAGATAGTCAAGAGTTCGTGAGCACTGAAGATACCGACGTAATGTAAGTTCTGAGCACTTTGTCACAGATTGTAGCTCAAGAATTCCTTAATTGTCCAAATTCTGAAATGACATTACTTCCGTACGATTGCGCAACTGATGTAATCGTACTGAAGTAACGGATTTCCAACTTGCCTAGAATGCTGCTCCCATGAAAAATCTCAGGAACGCTTTTGCGACTTCCTGAAGCCGTGACACGCGGGTCTTCATTCTTGATAAAGAAGCCAAATTATCTCTGCTAGCATGGAGGGTACCGTACTTGGAACTCTGACAGTACCGCCATATTGCATACTAAATTGGGCAATTTTTGTGTTTTCAGCCAATCAGACAGGGTGTAGGGCCAAGCGAGCCGAACAGGGCTGACAGTATCTCGCGTTAAGCGATTGACGCCAGAGCTATCTGCTTCGGGACAAGAACATTCTGGAGAAAAACATTCCCTACATGATGAGGCCCATGTGTCTGCTCCAGCAGAAGTTTCCAAGATGACTAAGCACATTGAAATGGGAACGCCAAGGTTTTTTTCCCAGCAAGGACCGTAGGGAGCGTCCACCTTCAGGAATCACTGGGTTGCAAAGCGAATGGTGTCAGTAACTGGTCCTTACCAGTACCGGTAATTCGTACAATGATAAACGTAAAACTTTCAATGACGAGAGAGAGGGAGAATAAACATCTTTATTTGGAAGGTAGCTTAGGAGAGGCGCCCTTAGTCCAGGGTGCCTTGAGCTCGGGCAGCGTCCTGGGCTCTCGCGACCAGCCTTAGCTGATACTTGCGGTTGGAGAGGGCCAAGACTCTCTCCAAATTCACTTATTTCTCTCCTTCTCTCTTAAAGGCATACCACACCAACGAGCTTTTGATTGCTTAGGTGGTAGTGGTGGGCTAGTTGGTTCTACATGATCTTGGGAGCAGCAGCGCAAAATTTAAGAATACGTGAACAGACGAACAAAGATAAACGCAAAACTTGGAATATGATTAAGCTTCGCCTTCAAGAGTAGAACGCGATAGCATAATCGGGCCCCGTGCGCATCGCCTTCAACCGTGCCACAAAGAAAGGAACGTTTGTGCCCGAACACTGGTCGTTCCAAACTATCCTATAACACCTACTGAAAGTGTAGTTCCGAAGTACCCACTAGGTCATAATTCTTCCTTTAGCGAATTGGCGCAGTACCAACTACGCATCCGTAAGGTGGCACGCGCACCTGCGCAGCTGCACACTTTGTAATCGGTGGGCAGCTTTAAATTACCCACTCGTTGCACAATTCATTTATTTTGACGCCTGGTGTGATTCTACGATTGTGCCCCGCAATATTACTTGCGTTATGGGGATTGCATCCAGTACATGACATTCTTATAGCGTTTTTTACGAAGCAGATTCAAGCACTGTCGTGGCTCCGTGGTAGAGCACCTACTTGTCACGCAAAGGCCTGGGTTCGATTCTCACCCGTACCGAATATATATATATTTTTTATCTATCTTAAATTTTCGCTCACAGACAATGGCGATTTTTCGCTCACAACCAACGACGCCGACACCAGAATTTCTGCGAAACGAGCTCTTTAACGCTATCGCGTTAACATAGGCGCATATCCAGGTAAGCACCCCTCTTTATTAGCAGCTGTGTTGTGTATATCTTTGTTTGTCTGTCCATGCTTTCTTATATTTTGCGCTGCGGTTCTCAAGAGCTTTTACTGATGAGAGATAAGTGAAATGCTAGGCTGCGGCTCATGTAAAACTTGACTGGCTGGACGGCACACGTATACACTGATGGATCTACCACGTCATGTATCTCCGCTGCAGCCTTTGTCATCCCGCAGATGACCATCGCTCGAAGTTTCAAGTTAGATCTCAAGACCACATCAACTGCCGCGGAACTTGTTGCTATTCGCGAGGTGATACGATTCACTTCTGCAGAGCCCGCTCGTAGATGGACGATATTCTGCGATGCCAAAGCTGCTCTTCAAACCGTCGATTGCGCCATGAGACAAGGCCCGTATCATACTTTATCTATAGAAATTGCAGAGCTTCTTGGCATTGCTACGAAAAATGGACATCATGTAGCATTCCAGTGGATACCTGCTCACTGTGGTGTAATGGGGAATGAAGAGGCTGACGCTGAAGCTAAAACAGCTTTCATTAAAGCCCCGGAATTGTGCACTGCGTTTTCGCGAACAGGCACTAACGCCTTACTTCGGCGCGTAATGCGCAGCTCCACCTTAGAGCATTGGAACAAACCAGAACGCCGACAAAAGCGGCTGCATAAATGGGACCCAGAAATGAAGTTCCGCATACCTCACAAACTAAAGCAAAACATCACATGCATGATTCACCGCATCCATCCTGGCAGTGGCGTACCAACTCGTTCGCGCGTGGGGGGGTGGGGGGGGTGGGGGGGGTGGGGGGGGGGGGGGGGCTGGCGTCGCTCACTCTGTCCGCCGTGTGTGTGTGTGTGTATATATATATATATATATATATATATATATATATATATATATATATACTTGATTTGAGGCGATTTTTTATATTCATAGAGCTGATCAGATGACTTGCTTTTCAAAACTGTTTGTTTCAAACCAAGGAAGAATCGGCACAAGCAGATTGTGCAGGCTGGGCCGCCCTATACCGCGACAGCACAGCAGTGTTTAATAACATTTTGGAAATATTACCGGGAAGTTTAAAAAGTACACCCAAATTTAACCTGATCATCTGAGCATTCCATCAGCAAACTTCCCAGTCTCAGTTCGGCGTTGTAGATGCGATGAGTATGAAGAACCTGCTATGACTCTAGTACCTTAAATTCTCACTTAACAAACAAAACATGTGGCTGACAAAGCAAGGAGAAAGGAAGTCTTTAGGATAAGCCGAGTGCCAGTTTCTTTACTGTTAGGTCCCTATAATATGAAGTCTTTCTTAAGAAGAAGACCGAGTTCAGTCGATTAATACTTAAGCAAACCACACTGAGCTGGTTGTGTATAGTTATAAGATTATAAATGACTACGAATTTATATACTAGGTGTCGTTCCTTGCCCTCCTACTTTTCCCAGCTTGGGCGGGGGTGGACGAGAAAGCGGTGAAGTGGCCCTGTAGTCCTCCCCTCTGGTTTCTCCAAGTAAATAGCCTACGTAAACTGTGTAAGCTCAAATTTTCCTTGAAAAAATGTGGGCCACTATAACGTTAAACTACCCCGCATTGTTTCCTTCCGTATAAGTCGTTAGCTGTTAATGACTGGTCGAAATTTTCTGGGTCATGCTCACAGCACCTGCTCGTAAAACGACGCAACAAATGACGCTTAAGTGATCCACCGCGTAATTACCACGTACGCATGACTGCGTAAAAAATAATAATAATGAACTATTTTCAATACGGCGTATTGTTTGTCATTGATTCTTCGCTATTCGTCAAAATTTTTCAATGTGCCATAAAATCGCCTCCAATTGTTACGCGACGTCACAATTCTGCGAAAATGAAGTGTGCACAATAAGCAGCACATTACTGTGCTGAACAATAACTCATTTTTTCCGGAATAGCCAGACAGTGTCTCTTTCTGAACGTAATTTAAGAAGGCTGCCCGCCAATCACATTGGCAGCGGCTGCTTATAGCAGCGGGCGAGATGGATTCATATGTGTATGGTAGATACTTTCAGTTGTAGTATAACGATGCTGATCTGTTTATGCGCGTGTACAACTCTCTGTGAACTCATCGTTGCTGACAAAGAGGTAGAGAACGAACTAAACATTATTAGGAACAGACACAATTCTTTGCAGGTAGGCAGCCTTCTTATTCAAGAAAACCGTGGACGCTGATCTTCACCCTGGTGAGGTAGATCAAGTAACGGGGCAAACTTGAAAGCTGGGCTCTCAATGTACTCGAGTACACTGGCTTGTTACAAGCCGCCACGATCGCTGCAGGCTACAGTATAATAAGCCAAGTGAAGCAGGCTTTCGGAGACTAAAGTCGGAATCTATATTAGCTGTCCTGGCTATAGGCACAACTAAAATACTGGGCACTTCTGCACACTCATCAACTTACAGCAGCTTGAATATGCAGCAGTGGCAATGCTGTTCGTTTTCAAGGAAACTGAATTTCCTGAAAAAGGAGAGCGTTTGATCGGGCTGTAAAATGTTTACTGGTTCCCGCCCTTATTTTTGTCACGAATTAGTCAAATTCCAGACCAGGCAGGACAAAATAAAATCATGACAGATCGATGTATTGTTATAGAGCCGCTGCTGAACGATAGCCTCCTCTGCAATGCTCGAGCGCAAGACACACAAACGTAGAATAGGCAGCCCGCACCGCAGGTAGCCTACAGTGCGTGGTCATGACATACGGAGGACAGTCGTCACAGCAGAATTGTAGGACAAGTTTTTTACAAAATTACGTTATTGCTGCGTTCAAGTAAAACTTTGCCTGACTTGTTAGTTTCCCAGTCTGCAGCCGACAGTAACCACTGTCGAAAGTGGGGGGGGGGGGGTAGCGCCCCCCTTGCCCCCCCCCCCCCCCTCGCCAGATACGCCTATGCATCCTGGTGTGGCATTCACAAGATGTTATGCCCACTTGAGTGGCTGCAGTGACACAGGTCCCGATTGTGGTCAGTGTCAGTTACCAGAAACACTTGAACATATATTTTGCGCCTGTCCAGCGTACGCACGAGAACGTCAGAAACTGATTTCCTCGATTGGGCAATGTCATAGTAGGCCATTAACCGATGAGGTTGTGTTAGGTCCTTGGGCTGACGTCAGCAGCACAAATGTGATTATAGAAGCCGAAGTGGCCTTCTTACAAGCCACTGGACTGGATGGACGTCTTTAGATATGCCTCAGCGTAACGGGACTATATTCTCAACTCCCTACCTTACCATCGTCATTCATCACTCTTTCGCTCACCTGTCTCCCCTCCCCAGTGTAGAGATAGCAGGCCAGATCAAACTGTATAGCACATTGTAAGAAAGAAACTTAGCGCAATTTATAATTTCCACAAAGCATTCACAGAATCGCACACGCACACACTCAAGACACACACACCACACACAGCGCTTTCTTTCTTACAATATGACGAGTTACCAACTAGCCCAACAACAAGTTTTAATAAGCTGTATAGCACAGGCCGACATCTCTGCCTTTCTGTAATTAAATTATCTCTCTCTCTCTCTTGACTGGGATCATCATAACGAAAATTTGTATCCAGGTAAGCACCCTTGTTCATTATCGCAGTATATGCTTCAACACTGCCTCTCGCAATTGTTGTAGCGCTGCTATGACACTGTGAAACGACCGTTCCGAACATGCCACAGTACTTCCTTCTGATTGTGAGCAGATTTTCAGGAATGTTCTATTGTATACGTGAGGGGGCTTCCCCATTGGCCGTCTTATGGGCCGCCGGCTAGTCTTCATGGCGTACAATGTGAAAACGAAAAGACCATCTCAGCGATACACAATGGCGGACGGCGTTTTGTGAAAAAGTGGTTTTGTGAATACGATCCTTAGTGCACGTTTTTATTATACAGATGTTGGCGATTTTGTACGGTGTGTTCTTTTTTAGACAATACAGATTTTTGTAAAAGTTCAATCACAGTCAGGATTTTGCCATTTTCGCACATGATCGAGGCGCGGAAATACTTTTGCGCAGCTGAAATGACGTTGACGCGATTAATTAACAAATAATTGTTAATTAACTTTTTAATTATTGACTTGAGTGCAGTTGTTTATGTTAGAAAGTTGTAGTGCATGATAATTTATGGCATACCCAGTTTTTAGAAATCGCAAAAGTTGCACGTATAGTTCGAGATATTCGTCATCGAATTTCAAGGCCGCAATCGAAACTGATCGCGCCCGGCGAGCACCGGGTTATATATATATATATATATATATATATATATATATATATATATATATATACGCGCGGATCGTGGGTTGTTGGAACGCGGTGCGCAGTATGAAGAATAAACGCAGGATTTCTAGATATATCGGTCAAGATTCACTTTCACGGTCGTATTATCCAATTTTGGGCAAAAATGTGATCGTATTAAACGCATGAAAATGCATTATTTCCAAGGAATGTTAGCCGGGAATAAAACAAAAACGTGCTAGGCTGAAAAACATATGCAGACTCGTATCAACGAGACTCCACTGTGTGTATATATATACACATATATATATATATATATATATATATATATATATATATATATATTATATATATATATATATATATATATATATATATATATATATATATATATATATATATATATATATATATACAATATAAATTAAGCGTTAAGAGTGGTGTTTACGATGATCACAATGCAGTGAAGCCAACAGTCTCTATAACTGAACAAATGCTTATGAATGCTATACAAATACATATATATTATACCCAATGTCTTTCGGGCATTAATTGAACCTGTCAATCCAATCAAGCATTAAAAGAAATTATTTTGGGAACGATTTTTCAAAAATAACTCTGGATGTAAAGGCTTAAATATATGTGAGCCCAAAGTAAGTAACATTAGCTGACCCACTGAATTCAGAACCTCAAACACGACAATGCCATATTTTATTTTCACTACCACTTGCCTAATAAAGTAGGCAACATATATGCGTCTTTGCAATTACAGACTTGTGATGCACAACTAAAAGGATGAAAATTGAGTGGCAGACTAAACAATCCAAGGTGAACCATTACTGAATCACGAGCAGGTAGCTGCACACTCGGGTGCCTCGTGAAACAGTATGCAGTGCCAAGACGCGCTGTCGAACAGGGTGGTGACCCGTGGTTTCAGGAGGCGTTGCCCGTGGCCTTTAGTGTCTCAGTGTTCAGCAGTACGACGATACCTGTTTTCATCTGTTTTGCTGACACCCCGTCAACCAAACATTCGCGATTAAATCATTATTCGGAAAATTGCAGAGTATAATTTCCCCGCACAAAGCACTACTGCCAAAAAATTCAACTCCAGCACTTGTCAAATGGGTGCCGCAGTGCCACCGTCGGACTGCCGAGGGGGGGCCGGGCCCCTCCTTAAAAAATGGAGGGGGGGGGCGGACCTCCCCCCCCCCCCCGCACCCCCCCTGACTTTAAGCCCTGGGGACATCTGTACGTGGCGCCATCTCTCGGCGGCAGAAGCGGCGTCCTGTCGTAACTGAATGGGAAACAGGCGAAAAAAAAATCATACCTCTTAACAAAGCTAGTTATAAAAAACGACTCGGGAGTTCTATACAGCCGATACTTACTGGAACACGTTGGTAAAATTGGAGTATCGTACTGCAAAACGTGTGGCTTCCCAGGACAATTGAACAACGCCCATTAGAAACACAAGGGGCCCCATTGTAAAATTTGAAACACTCTGGGTTGCCACGCGGTTTGTAGTGCGACACTGTAATTTTAACAGAATGTTCAAATAAGTCTCTGATGTATAGAACCGGGAGTCGTTTTTGATAACTAGCTTTTTTCGTCAGATATGATTCTTCTTTCGCCTATTTCCTATTCAGTTACGGTAGGCCACCGCCGTCACCGACTAGAGAAGGCGCTACGTGCATATGTCCCCTAGGGTGCCTTGATGCGCGTTTTGTCCGCTTTAGGGTGAGGACATCTGCGGCGTCTGCTGCGGCGCGGCTGCCATATTTGAGCCCACGGCGTCTTACCGGCGTCTCACCGCTCTACGGCGGCTGCGCTGAGTGGCGCGAGACGCGGGGCAAAAAATGGCGTCGCGGCGGCATCGGCCTCTTCAAAGAATGGCAACACCCTAAGGGGGGCGCACATATCGAGGCACACTAATGTCCCCAAATCCTGGTCAAGTTGTAGTTTGAGCAAACTTGTGTTATTGTGCTACGGCAATAAAATTTTGAAGGAAAGTAACGCAAAACTGATCAATTACATTTGTGTACTCACTGCAGTTACTTTTCTGGGGCTGTAATTGACCACTGTAATCAATTACATGTTAAAGGAAGTAATTGTAATTGCAATCGGTTACTTATTTTCTGTATTTATTTATTTGTTTATTTATTTATTTAAAGGATACATGCGTTGCCTCAAAGGCGTTATCGCAGGGAAGACATCTGTAGGATCATATGTTACATGTTCTACAGTGAAAAGCTCAAAAATATATGAAAAAAGGTTAACATCAAGATAAACAAGGTGAAAGGATAATAGGTTAGCATGTCCAAAGGTAACAGAACGTTGAAACAAAAACTAGCACAATTATACATTGTTGTAAACACAACCGGGAATAAAAATTATGATTATCAGGTACAGAAACGTAGTCTTCCGGTAACAAGTTCCAATCTCATACAGTTTGTGGAAAAAAAGACCTGGAAAAATTATTTGTGTTGCAACTGCAGCTATGCGTGTACTTTCTTGGAGTGGTCGTGCCTAGTAGAAACATAGGATGGTTCCGACAGGTAGGTGCGGCTATTACTGCCTGTTAACGTGTACAAGTCCGACCTTATGGGCTCCAAGTATGTTTACTTCTGAGTATTCGCGGCTTCTAAATGTTCATTTTTTGACAAAGTAATCGGGGGCGTGTTCACTACACCAAAGTTGTCCGATTACACATCACCATGCACGACTTCTTGTGTCGTCTTAACAGCGAAGCCGTTTACCTGTAGTCCATGCGTTCCCAGGTGGGGGACCTAGGCCGGCATCGTTATGTAGACAAAATGGACAAAAATATATGGACAAAAAATGGAGACGGCGCCCCTGGCGGAGCGCGCTCACGCGCTCATGCAGATTAAGATATGGGTAACAAGCGGAGACGGCGCAGTTGACGGAGCTCGCTCACACGCCTACGCAACCAAAAATGAATAATGTAGACAAAGAAGCCAGACGGGGCAGCGCGTTGACACCGCAGAAAAAATAAGATAAAAAAGCGGAGAGGCGTCGACAGCAGCAATGAATATACAGGCAGCGAAAGTGGGACCGCGCAAAAGCGTAGAATGCGTCGAACGACCATGAGTCCGACGAAGAACGTCACCGTCTGCAGTCATGGTGGTGGAAAAATTAATGATGAAAAGGCCAAGACTAAAGAATATTAAAAAAAAAAAACAGCGCTGTGGGACGCCTTCAGGCTGCTGGTTGTGGCGTCCAGGCCGTGCCCAGCAGCGACGTCCTCCCGCCAGGTCCACAGCCAAAGTTGGAGATGCGGATCGGCGCTGGACAAAGCAGCCTCGCACTGCTGCGGACTGATTAGGAGCCAAGACGCAGGGAGCCCTCACGCCGGAGAAACGAGCGGAGGGGCGTTTACAGCAGAAACGCGAATACAGATTCACTGGTAGCCCGTCCCCATATGAATGCTGTGACCCCACAAATTTTGTAGTTTTAGGGCAATATTTGGCAGCAAAGTTCAGCTATGAAGTCGTACCAACGAGCCCCTGTTGCAGATTTACTAGCAATCGGACTTGACTATAATGGTGAATTCGACATTGTCCACAATAGCGCACACCGTTGCATGTGATGAAAACCGCGAACTCGTAGTAACTATTCGTCAGTCTTATAGCATTGTACCGATAATAGTTAATGAGCACCAAATGATGAAGATTGAGGTCGGAATAAGTGAAGTGGGCTGTCTGCTTGTCTTGCATCTCCATTTGGTGGTCATTAACATTATCGAAACAACGCGAATCAGTTAGCCCCGCAACTCGTGCTCATAGGTGACGTGTGACACGCGTCACTTATCGTATTGTTGCTGCTTTAATTGCAGAGAGTTTCTATTTCAGTCTCATGACGAGAGGACAAATAGACATTCCGCACTCTCTTTTTCTCTCTCTTTGCTTTTTAGTGTGACCGCGGCCCCACCGCGTTCCTGAAATTATAGCAGCGAACAGCTCCGATGAATTCAGTTTTTCTATACTCAGGTCAAATACCTCGACCATATATATATATATATATATATATATATATATATATATATATATATATATATATATATATATATTTAGATTTCAGTGAAGTTATTTTTCTTCGCTTGACATTAAGCCACCCCCCCCCCTAAACAAAAATAAAATAAAAAAGCAGCTGCATAAATCTGCGCTTGTCTTTCACTCTGTTTTGTTTCTTTTGTGTCATTCGAGAAGTATAATAATGGGATCCTAACATTGTTTCTTTTTATGGTGTTATTCGTTTTATGGGGCTAGTCAAATCTAGGCGAGTTTTTCTTCCAACCTGGCTGACAAGCGAAAGCGTGGGCGAAGGGAGAGGTCCCACGATAAGCCTTACCTCCTATCTTGACATCGCCGAGCTCACCGTTGGCGCGGAGTAGTGCCGCTCGCATCGCGAATATAGCTGCGGCGTGTAAGCATGGATTCACCTCGGAGTTGGGTCGTCGCTGTGGCTTGCAGCTGGATCAACGTGTTCACTTTCGCCCTGGTCCGCTCGGCTGCCGTGGTGTACGTGACATTGATACACTCTTTTTCGGTGACCAGGGAGAGGGCATCCTGGCCTGCCAACCTTGCTGTCGTCTGCTACTTCCTTACAGGTGTGTATAGACGCATTTTTAAGGCAAAAGCCTTGGATGCCTCATCATAGCACGAATAGTGACCGTCGACATCAACACGAGTGATAAAAAAAAACGTCATCATACGATGACGCCACCCTCTGACGTCATTAGGATGGCACAGATCGACACTTTTGTGACGTCATAACGACGTCACAGTGACGCCACAGCGACGTTACATGGTGACGTAATCGCATGACATCCCGGAGGCACGTGAGGGGGAGGAAGCTTGCAATGCCTCTGACACCGGATGAAGCCACGCCAGGTGCAGAAAGCTTTTGGGGGCAAAGGGATCAGTGCTATCGACTAAGAAAAAAAAAAAAGACGGCTTTCGCCTTCGAGCCATCTTAGGCGAATGCGGGAGGGAACCTGTGAGCTTTTGCGTCCACTTTTACATTACTCAGCTGCCTGAGGAACGCCGGGTTTTTCAATCTGTTAAAGAGCTAAAACCGGTAATGAAAGCGCGGAAATTCAGTAATGCATATTAATTGCGTCTTGTTTCCTTTTTAGTGGCACGAGCAGTGAGTGACACTTTTGCTTCTCTTCCAAGCACTCCCGGTCTAGCAATTCCGGTTTTCCGAATGTTGAGAAAATTTATTTTAGAAGAACAACGCGGGCACAAAATCGATAGTTCTGGTTCAAGTCAAAAGAGATACTGGACACGTATCATATAGAAGTATAAGATTATTTATTTATTTATTTATTTATTTATTTATTTATTTATTTATTTATTTATTTACATACTGCCGGCCTTCTAGGAAGGCCTTAGGCAGGAGTGGGGCAGAAATACACAACGCAGCAACACAGCACAAGCTCGAAGTATTGAATAGCGTTGCACATTAGGAAGAGAAAAAAAAATACATAAGGTAACATTCTGTGAAGCAATGACATTGGTAGAGTATGCAAAACAGCGAAAGGGAACAAATTACACGGCAGTCAGACTCGCATAGCACAAGGTACTCACATTTGAAGTATTTACATAGCACAAATTACACACAGGTACTGACATTGTACTAACATAGCACAAAAAGTCCAAGAAAAAAAAAGAAAAAGAAGGTTTTACCATTTATTTGAACGCAGCAAAGTGAAAGCGATAGCAAGTAGGTACTACATGACGTTACGTGACGCTTCAAGCGTAGTGGCGCTTACGCAGCTTCATTTCTGATAGCCTGCAGAAAAGAATCAATGTTGGGACGTTCTACCACATGAGCAGATAAGGCGTTCCACTCGACGATTGTCCGAGGAAAGAAAGAATACGTAAAAGTGTTTGTTCTGCACTTCAGTTCGGCCACCTTTTTTGCGTGAAGAGACCGAGTAAAGCGGCTAATGGCAGGTGCTATGAATGCGGATGAATCAACTCGTAATTTTTTGTGATAGAACAAATAAAATAGCTTTAGCCTGTCATGACAACGCCTTGTTTCGAGTTTCTCTAGTCCTGCTTTCTGTAGGAGGTGCGACGGGGATATTTTCCAACTGTAACTATTATAAATGAACCTAGCAGATTTTCTTTGGATACTTTCCAGTTTTAGTTTATTAGAGGCTGACCAGGGATCCCAGGCCGCAGCTGCATACTCCAATATGGGCCTAATAAATGTCCTGTAGGCTAATAGTTTTATTTCCGTTGTTGAGTGACCCAGCGTGCGCCGAAGGTATCCCAGTTGTCTATAGGCTTTTTTTGCAATAAACGTTACATGTTCATTCCAGCGCAAATCGGAGGTTATCATTACTCCTAAATACTTATAGCTGTGCACTAAGCTTAAAGGTTGATTATTGATGGAATAGATGAATTCAAGTGGTTTGTTCTTGCGGGTTATGGTCATTGCTACCGTTTTTTTACTATTAACCGTCATCTGCCATGTACAACACCAGTTCGCAATTGTACTTAATGCTTGATTTAGTAGGACCTGATCGTTAATGCTAGATACTTCCTGATATATTACACAGTCGTCTGCGAACAGCCGGATTTGGACGCCAATGTTCTGAACAATATCGTTAATGAATAGCAGGAAAAATAGAGGACCGAGAATGGAGCCCTGCGGAACACCAGATGCCACCGGAGCTGAAGGAGAAGCTGTGCCATCAATGACTACACATTGCCGCCTTGACGAGAGGTACGCAGCAATCCAGGACAGAAGACGATCATTTTTAAGAATGGGCTTCAATTTTAGTATCAGCTTCGAATGGGATACCCGGTCGAAGGCTTTTTCAAAGTCTAGAAATATTATATCTACCTGATTATGTCTATCTAACGCTAAAGCGAGGTCATGTATTGTTAAGACCAGTTGGGTTACTGTAGACATCCCTCTACGAAATCCATGTTGCCGATGGTCAATCAAATTGTTGCTCTCAACAAAGGAAGATATGTGCTTAAATATAATATGTTCAAGCAGCTTCACTGAAGTACATAAAATTGATATTGGCCTGTATGAAGAAGGTGATGAATGGTCGTCTGATTTAGGTATGGGGGCAATTTTAGCAAATTTCCAGTCATCTGGAAGTTCCGCTCGAACCAGTGATTTGCGATATAGCAGAGTTAAATACTTCGCGCACCATTCAGCATATCGCACTAGGAACGCGTTCGGTATTTCATCAATACCAGGAGATTTCTTGGTGTCTAAATTAAGAAGCAACGTCATGACCCCCTCCTCGCTAACGGATATGTCATCAATAGGCAGTATTTCTTCGAGAAGCGAAATTTTTGGAGCACTGGCATTATCCTGAGTGAACACAGAACAGAAATACGTGTTTAGTATTTGAGCTATTTCAAGTTTGTCGTCGAGTACTGCGTCACCGACGGATAGACGCGGCACAGACTTTTTTTGCGGTGACAAGTATCGCCAGAACTTATCAGGGGATGAGAGAAGAAAGTTTTTCAGTCTCACGTTCTGGAAGTGCTCTTTTGCTTTTTTGATGCCGTTTCCTAGCATAGCGCGTAGCTCGGTAATCTTTTCTCCGTTAGCGTTTGTTGGATGACGTTTGTGCCTAGTTCTCGCCTTTTTAAGTTTACGCCCCATTCGAACGAGGTCCTTCGTCAACCAAGGGTTACAGCTGCGTACAATCTTTCGTTTTTTTGGCACGAACTGCGCAATGCATCGAAAAACCAATTCCTTAAAGAAACGCCACATTTGTTCGACGGAGCCATTTGTTGATTCGTACAGAGTGCTGAAATCGGAGAACGAATTGTCAAGCAAATCCAGTACATCGACGTCACTAGCATGTGTAAACAACGGGATTGTACTTTCTTTTACTTGAAGTTTCGAAGAAAACTGCATTTCTAAAGTTAAGGATACAATCTTGTGATCAGATATGCCTTCGAAAATATCAATTCTTGGATTCCGCCTTAAAAGCTCATTGGAAACAAGAAAAAGGTCCAAAACAGACACCGCAGTTTGTTGAGTACGTGTGGGCAATTTAACTAATTGGGTTAAGTTGTGTAAGATGACGAGGTCAACGAATGGTTGAGACGCGTCAGTAAGAGCTTCTGGGAAATCGTCTGACCAGTTAATCGCTGGTAAGTTGAAATCGCCCGCGAGTAACAGGTTGCCGGAACGAATAGTGTTCAAACACAAGAACTCGTTGAGGTTTTCAGTAAAGGAACAATCAGAGCTCGGCGGACGATATATACCAACAACAATCAGGTTGCATTCTTCAAGGAATAACTTAAGCACAACACTTTCAAGTCCCGGCACATTAGGTAATCTGGACGCTCGTAGTGATTCCTTGAGAAAAATAGCGACTCCGCCTCCCCTACCGTCACGATCATTGCGGTAGATTCTAAAGCCATTTGGTATTAACTCGTGGTCACTGATATCTTGATGCAGCCAGGTTTCGGTTACAACTATGATGTGCGGATTATGTGCTGTAATGATACTTTTCAAATCAGCTAACTTGTTAAGAATGCTACGAGCATTTATATTTAGACATCGGATACTTTTCCGGCAACCTCTACTAGTTCACCGATTGCGCCTAAGCCTACTCGTGCTCTGAACGTCAGAAGCAGAAGTCTTCTTATCTGTAAGAATAGGAACCCTCTTGTTTTCGCTGCTATCCCATCGAAACAGAGTGCCATCGATGTTAATCTTGTCATATGCCAGTTTCACTTTTCTTCCCTCGCTTCTTTCTTTCGCAGCACTTTCCCACAACTGCTTGCGCAGTATTCTAGTGGCAGCAGAAAAATCTTCACTCACGGAAATGTTCTGGCCTTTAAGCTTGTGGCAATTTCTTAAAACATTTATTTTTTCACGGAAGTCAATGAACTTTAGGACAACCGGTCGCGATTTGTTTGCTTGTCTGCGTCCTATTCTATGGATTCGCTCAACAGATGTTACTTCGACATTCAGCGTCTTCGCAAATAAGCCATCGACCACATTCGCGAAAAGCGACTGTGGCGTTTCACCAGCTTCCTCTGGAAGGCCAAATACAAGAAGATTATTGCGACGGCTTCTGTCTTCTAGGTCAATGAGTTTCATTTCCAAGTTGCGAATACTTTTTTCGAGTCCCGTGATTTTGGTGCCAAATTCTTTTAGCGTTGACGTAGACGCTTCAACCTTTTGCAGTTTAGATTCAATTATGTCCAGCCTGTTTTGCATGAGCTTTTGGCCCTCCAGAAGTTGCTGAAGCAGCTCATTAGTGTTGGGTCCCGGATTTGATTCTACGTCACCACAAAGCATAAGCAAAGAGAAAAGAACGCCCTTTGCATACGAACAAAACACACAGACACTGTAGGGGCACGCCAGCTGGAGCAGGCTGCGGTCACTAGACCTAATAGATGCGTGTTTGTTACTAACCTGCATAAAAAGCAGAAAAGGATTCATTGTGATGTTGACTGGCGGCCAGCTGACGTGCCCACTGAAAGAATTCCAGCAGAGCCGTCTTCTTATGAAGGGAGCAGACGATGTCGCAGGGGGCGGTGGTATCCAGTCAGCTGATTCAAGCTTGTGCTCGAGTGCTTGTGCGCACCCTCCGAAGCGATGTGCAGGAAAGACGGAACACACGGAATCACCGCCTGCACCGATCGTCCCCGCCGTTCCAAGAAAGAAAGTCTGCATAAAAAGCAGAAAAGGATTCATTGTGATGTTGACTGGCGGCCAGCTGACGTGCCCACTGAAAGAATTCCAGCAGAGCCGTCTTCTTATGAAGGGAGCAGACGATGTCGCAGGGGGCGGTGGTATCCAGTCAGCTGATTCAAGCTTGTGCTCGAGTGCTTGTGCGCACCCTCCGAAGCGATGTGCAGGAAAGACGGAACACACGGAATCACCGCCTGCACCGATCGTCCCCGCCGTTCCAAGAAAGAAAGTCTGCATAAAAAGCAGAAAAGGATTCATTGTGATGTTGACTGGCGGCCAGCTGACGTGCCCACTGAAAGAATTCCAGCAGAGCCGCCTTCTTATGAAGGGAGCAGACGATGTCGCAGGGGGCGGTGGTATCCAGTCAGCTGATTCAAGCTTGTGCTCGAGTGCTTGTGCGCACCCTCCGAAGCGATGTGCAGGAAAGACGGAACACACGGAATCACCGCCTGCACCGATCGTCCCCGCCGTTCCAAGAAAGAAAGTCTGCATAAAAAGCAGAAAAGGATTCATTGTGATGTTGACTGGCGGCCAGCTGACGTGCCCACTGAAAGAATTCCAGCAGAGCCGTCTTCTTATGAAGGGAGCAGACGATGTCGCAGGGGGCGGTGGTATCCAGTCAGCTGATTCAAGCTTGTGCTCGAGTGCTTGTGCGCACCCTCCGAAGCGATGTGCAGGAAAGACGGAACACACGGAATCACCGCCTGCACCGATCGTCCCCGCCGTTCCAAGAAAGAAAGTCTGCATAAAAAGCAGAAAAGGATTCATTGTGATGTTGACTGGCGGCCAGCTGACGTGCCCACTGAAAGAATTCCAGCAGAGCCGCCTTCTTATGAAGGGAGCAGACGATGTCGCAGGGGGCGGTGGTATCCAGTCAGCTGATTCAAGCTTGTGCTCGAGTGCTTGTGCGCACCCTCCGAAGCGATGTGCAGGAAATACGGAACACACGGAATCACCGCCTGCACCGATCGTCCCCCGCCGTTCCAAGAAAGAAAGTCTGCATAAAAAGCAGAAAAGGATTCATTGTGATGTTGACTGGCGGCCAGCTGACGTGCCCACTGAAAGAATTCCAGCAGAGCCGCTTCTTATGAAGGGAGCAGACGATGTCGCAGGGGGCGGTGGTATCCAGTCAGCTGATTCAAGCTTGTGCTCGAGTGCTTGTGCGCACCCTCCGAAGCGATGTGCAGGAAATACGGAACACACGGAATCACCGCCTGCACCGATCGTCCCCGCCGTTCCAAGAAAGAAAGTCTGCATAAAAAGCAGAAAAGGATTCATTGTGATGTTGACTGGCGGCCAGCTGACGTGCCCACTTAGGGCGCCCTTCTTATAATTCCCACTATTATAATGCAAACTCAATGTCGCTCTTTTACTAAGTCGTAAGCACAATTTTTGTTACTGCTTACTCTAGGCGCCCAGATTATTTAACCTTTTATTGCGATAGTAATTATATGGGCACTCTCGGCCGATTTATGCCGTCGCCGTCATGCCCCGGATATGTATATGTGTATATATATATATATATATATATATATATATATATATATATATAAAAGCCACAAATAAAAATAATTCAGAAGAAAAAATTTAATTCCGGAGCGCTCGACCGGAGTTTACAATCCGCGACCCCTCGCTCCGCAGCTCGCTGCCTTAGACAATTACGCCATGCCTCATTCGTTTGCCAGGATACTAACGGCAGAATACAAACGCGCGCGGCATTTGGTAAAACGGACGGGATGCCGCACGTGGCGAAATTAAAATTATGCGAGACACGGGCCATGCTGCGTCGTCGCCCGCGCTGCGTTTGCGTCGTATTGCTGGCCACCCACACTAGTTTCCATTTTGGCATTGTAGCGCCACGCCAGTCGTGGCTAATCGCCCAGGTAAAAAGAAGAGCGTCCCGTGGCTCGTGGTAGCGCGAGCAAGTGGGAACGCTTTGGTTCTTGTAGACTTATGCCTCAGGAGGAAAGAAACGAGACGGCTGAAACAGAATCACAGTATGTATGTTACACCGGGACCAGAATCATGAGGCTAAAATTACAGCGCAAACGAACAGGACACCCTCGAAGAAAAGAAACGTATGACACAAGCGCTGACCAATAATTGATTTGTTCTTTCATAACCAGCGCATATATAAGCACAAGGCAATCTTACCGCACGTGCGCGCACAACAATAGCTCTAAGCGAAAACGTGTAAAAAGGATGATAGTGTATTAGATACACGGAGACATGGAAAGACACATTGGAGCAGGGACAAAGAAGTAAAGAATAAGTAAGATGGACAAAGAAGTGCCTTTGAGCCGTAATTTTTGCCTCAGGAATGCGTACGAACTAGAGCCAAATGAATATTTATCTTAGTGACCAGAGTCGACGCCCGCAGGGAACGCGAGCCGTGGCTTCACGTGCCGCTGCCAAGTGCCGTCTTTAGTTCTTTTCTTGAGGTCGTGCGCTCTGCGGTTTTGTTTACCGCCCAAAGGAAGGCGCTGCAGGGTCTTGGGACAACGCGAGCACGAGAGCCCGATAGTGGATTACGTTCTGCGCATGCGTCCTGGCTGCTCGCAGATTTCTTCGGTCCCCAACTGTAAAACTGTCTAGTGTTTCGCCAAAGTTGGGATGTACGCCTTCGAGCTGTACTTTGACATACAGGGCGTGGTCGACCATGCTCGCGCGATTATCTCTTGAGGGGGA
This sequence comes from Rhipicephalus sanguineus, assembly GCF_013339695.2. NCBI lineage: Eukaryota > Metazoa > Arthropoda > Arachnida > Ixodida > Ixodidae > Rhipicephalus > Rhipicephalus sanguineus. The sequence continues at coordinate 22,310 of NW_023615218.1, forward strand.
GTTTTGTATGTGTTGTGCTTTTAGCGCAAAGTTTGTGCTGAAGCTATAGACAACACAAAGGTCACATTGCTCGCTGCAGCGGCGGCGTTTGCGAAAGGAGTGATCTGATAGCTAGAAGAGCGAAATTGGGTGTTAGTTCAAGTAACAACTGGAACAGTCCGCGCTTTTCCTATGTATGCCTGTGCGTTCTTTTCGTGCCTCCTTCTTCATGTTTGAGCAGTGCGCTGCAAGTGTCGAGCTGTGACAGTTCGCACTCGCCTTGTGCGTTTTTTTTTTCCTGCATCCTTTGTGCCTGAGAAGCCCACAGCAAGTTTCTACCTGCTTGCCGCTCTTCCTGTGGCATTCCAATGTCTTGCTATCGCATTCATTGCTTCGCCCTTGAGGCGAAACTGTGATTTTCTTCGAAAGATGATAGTCTTCTGCCGGCCATACTACAAGGGTCCTCCTCCTCTATGTTGAATCGCCGCATCTGGCTCATAGCATCGAATTTTCAGCGCAGACTGAGGAACGCTACGGTCTTTAGAATTACGTATCTATGTATTTTCTAGTAAAGGAACATACCACCTTATACTTACGTATTGATGTTGCGCCTCAGATATGCGTAATATTTGCTTTTTGATCGACAATGTTCACAAGTATGAACGCAGCTACCAGTTCAAGATGGCTGGGCGTTCAGCAAGAGCTTAAACTGCGGCCGGGTGGCTGAATCGTGTGACAGACAGACAGACAGACAGACAGAGCAACATTTCTGCGTTGAAAGTTTCCCAAGAAAGACTTTCGTTTTTAATATCTAAGAGCACCTGATTCTCTCTTGTCGACACTTACAGCGCGTTACTTAAGCACATAGACGTAACAAATGTGGCCTTTGTTAGCTCACGCTTGCCCTGTGCATGTCTGTGCGTTCTTTTAGGGCGCCCTTCTTTGTGCTTCTGTGGCGCGCTGCAAGTATCGAGCTGCTTCTGGTTCTTCGTGTGGCATTTCAATTTCTTGCTATCGCATTAATTGCTTCGCCCTTGGGGCGAACCTGTGACTTTTTTTATCCCAATCCTTTTTGTGGCCCGCCCGCCTGTCCGAATTATTTCGTTCGAATTCATTATGAAGGCACTGCATCTATCTCACATTCAGAAGAAGCCGGAGCAGATACTCAATATTGCCGGCATTATGATTATTTTACCTGACTGCTTATGCTGCGAACTCGCATACATTCGATTCTGTGACATCGAAGAAAACATGAAGATGAAATGCAGGCATTAAATGGAATGGAGCTGGCATGTCTTTATTTATACCACTCTTGCTTTTTATCCTGCCTAGTATAATTTTTAATGTTCCACCTGGTTCATCACCTATCCCCCACAGTGGATGCGCACGAGCAGTCAAAAGGGGTCCTGATCATCGCCATTCTTCTTTTGTGTTTCGAATTTCGCCCGCACGTTGTCGAGGTCGAAGTTTCTCGCCACGTGCTGGTGTTTTTCAAGCGAAGCTTTTAATGAGTTACACATTGCGGTAGTGGTGGTGGAGGCGGCATACATAGCGCGCGAGATGTCTGGTGTGTGTAGAGGAACGCCGCCATCGAAGATGCGCCGGTCACATGCGTATCTGTGTGCGTCGATTTCCAATGATTACTGCTCTCTCGATGGTGGGCTGGTCAGCGATCAGCCGTTTCTGGCATGGCAACATGTATTTTTATTGAAGTGAATTGTCATTTCATGTTCCCGAATTTCATTTCAGAGCGCGCTGAGGATGTCGCTGTTTAAGCTGTATCACGGCTATTGTTTATTATGCCGGGACGTGGCCATATTTATTTTTTTATTAGTACCTCAAATGCACCGTGCGCGGTATTACATTCGACGATGGATTCGATGGATGCCTAAAAAAAATGTATGGCTCTAGTGGTGAACAACGTCGGCAGGAAGACAAGTCTAGTCCTTTCCGGTCTGAACAAAGAATGTTTTCACGTGAGCGGTAGTGCGGGGGTGCTATTCTGGACTTCCGACATTTTCTGTCAAATTTGACGTAGGCGTGACGTGTACACAATGATGACGCAAACGCATGAAATGCTTGCGAAACGTGACGTGAAGGGGACATAAGATGCAAAGAAACGTGCAATTAAATAGTATTTTGTATCTGAAATTGTTATTGCAACAACGAAAAAATAAAAGAAAAGTGAAGCGTTTAGTTTTAAAGTTGTGAAGCAGACGATATCATCTGCAATTTAGCGCCATATTAGGAGATGAGCGACAAAGCCACAGTAACTTTTTTAGCCAATAAGCGAGCCAGCCAAGCCAGCGTCGACATTGTCGACAATGCCGACATCGTTATTTCGCTGGTTGTTTTGTGTAGGTGTTCTGTGGTTATGTCGGCAGATCGCCCAACAGTGGGCCGCGATGTTGCATTTTTTACCGATTGTCACCGTATGGGGAGGGTGGTTTGCGACTTATACCGGAGGTACGACGGGAGCCGTGATAGATAATGACAGAGCGCCTTTACCGCCTGGGCCCCAGCAGCAGGCAGCCGCCGGAGTGGCGGTGGCTATGGCGAACTAAAATGGCCGCAGCTCGAGCTCGAGGCGCGGAATGACAGTGCAGTCAGGTAAGCTTGCGTTTCACTCGGTTGGTGTTGACGTTTCAGCTATGCACATGCTTATTGCAGGAGAACAGGCGGAGGGCCGTTCGATTTGGCGACGCACGTTTCGGTGGACGAGGCCCGCATCGTTACAAGTATGCGCGTCGACTCCGTCTTGGGCTACGGTGGCCCTTCGTTCCCAGGGCCCGCGGCGCCCAGAAGCGCTGCCGATAGTATAGAGATAAGGAGCTGCACAGCATTGCAAGTATTAATAATGCCCCTTCTGTTCCTTCTGTTCCTTCTGTCTTTTTTGTTGCGGTGGCTGTTCCGCGTCTACTTTATCTTAAGTAATGTGTCAACTAGCCCAACAGCCAGCTGAGTTATTTATAACGTCTCCGATCCTCAACTGTCGTGATCATTTAGATGGAGCTATATGTTTTGCTGAGGATGCGTAAGGACTACTGTAAGTAAAAGTTATAATCATGTAAATATACATAAGCAGAAGCAATAAGAGTTAAGTTTCAGGACATCACGTTCCGCGCGATCAGTTGAATCTGAAAGATAAAGTCTAGGCGAATGTCAATCCACAGAAGTGATGCATCTCCGAAGGTGTTAACTGTGGAAGGTACTTCCACGTTGCTTAGAACATACGGATAAGAAGTGCATAATGGCCACAGATAAAGAACAGGAATTGTAGTATTTCACGCGGTTGATGTTACATTGGACTGGCAGCACTAAGAAGTGCACAAACTGCATTCGAAAAGATGTGTTTTATGCAGATGTGCTTGTTTCAAAACTGGCTGGTAGAATATTAGAGGCATCCTTTGTTGTTGTTGGCAGCAGTGAATGATAAGACAATGATGTAAGCAATGAGAAAGCTTGACTGCTTTTTATTATTGCAAGGATGATGAATTGACTCACAATGATGAATTGACAGAAGAAGATCAATTGACTCACAATACATTCTGAAATATCACCTATTACTCCTGCACGTAAACTTTTATAGTCCACCAGAGAAACCAGGACAGAAGCTAGCTACACAGTGCTGTCTCCACGTTGCCCTTTTCGGTACTAGTTAGTTTTGTGTCTATAAGCGTCTACATAGATTACCAACCACAGCAAGCTTGTGCACTTGCATGTACGAGTGGCTACTACATGCATAGAGCTTTTGTACACACCTGCCAGACTCGTACAGTCATCACACGGGTTCGCGTTGTGAATAAAGTGCTGAAAACAATGCTCTGGAATGGCATTCAATGTTGCATGCACTGCTCCAGAATAACACAGGCTGTTTACAGAGTCACTATGGTCTCAACAAACTAGTCCTGCTATGATTTGCGGCAGAAGCTGAGCATGCTTTTGCCTAACTGCTTGGTACAATTAGCATGCTCTCAATGAACCAACACAATGAAGCTTTTGTCAGAATACAATTCCTGCAAGAACACAAGTACCGGGGGTTGGTATAGGATCGAACACAATGCAAGTGGCTACTTTGTCATGAGAAAAAGCAAGAGCTTCTTGTGTTTCACGTTTCTATGCACATCTCGCAGGAATGTAAACCCCATTATATCGAGTCATGCCCAGCTGTGAACCACTACAGAGCGTGATCCTGCCTTTGCCTACCCGCCTGGTACATGTCTACTGCAGCCGTATCGTCGCTATTGTTGTTGCAAAGGTCCGCATCTTCTCATTCGAGTTCTTCAGTGCAAGGGATGTCGTCTGGCTCAGGCAGCTGCTGCCAAACACCGAGGTTGTCAAGCACGACACAAACTGCGATGATCTTCGACGTGAAGAGTTGGCCATAGTACAGTGTTCTGTACCTCTGCAAGCACCGAGAGCGGGCCTTGAGGACTCCAGTGCACAGTTATACGACGCACCGCAGTGAAGAGTGGGTGCGGTGGAATCGGGCAGCAGAGGATCCTGCAGGATGTGCTCCAGGGATGGGGTTAAGCAGACAAGGTTGAAGCGAGTATGCACTATCACCTGTGGAGGACAGTGTTCCAATTAGCATAATATGAATGTATACATGAATATGTACTATTCCTTTCTCACTTTTTTTAACTTATTCGAAGACATCGTGTCACTGATATGCACTGATGAAAGCAAATAGCGCGAAAAAACGTAAGACTAGACGAAGAAGGCTACAGCACAAGCGCATTACGTTTTACGTTTTTTCGCGCTATTCTAGTCTTACGTTTTTTCGCGCTATTTGCTTTCATCATGAATTACCAACTCGCCCAACAATCAATCCTTCTATGATATGCACTGCTTTCCCTTTTTTTTACAGCTAGACATATTGACAGAATTGCTTGTCTGGTTAGGTTACATAATTACGGCTTTTGAAATGCTCCAACGAAAAAATGGCTTTATTTCCACGTGGTTTGGAATCAACTCAATTCCTTCGTCAGGAGGAATGACAACGAAGCTACTGAACTGCAACCTTTAACTTCTTTCATAGAAACGAAGGGGCGAGTGACAGAAGGCGCATCTTCTTTGGTGGTAAGGGTGTTGTGCTTTCTTTTGATTGCATGGGACTGATGTGCGGCTGCAGACGGTCAGCACACTCAAGGCTTGGTTTCCCTTAGTTTTTTCTTTGTGCTTAGGCCGTCAATGAAAAGTGACAGCAGGTTTCTTTTGCAACCGTTTAAGTTGTTTTTTATTGCTATTTACGAACCATGACTGAAATACCTTTGAGTTGTAGTTGACATAGCACACGCCTGTGCTTGCTTATTTGTATTTTTTATACAAGTTGTCCTTTCTACACATAATTGTATTTATGAATGTACAACATCTATGGCAGTTGTATTTGATGTATTCTTTTTTTTAACATAGCCTCAGAGTGTAGCATTTTCTTATCATCGCATGCTTACTATTTATTATTTCACCACTTTATAATAAAGGATCATACAATGTCTTCATGAAACTTTATTTCATGCTTGACCTTTCTATTGCACTAGTAGTCTTTCCCGTGACCACAGAAAGACAAGTTGCAATTATACACTGAGAGAAAGTCGGAATATTGTGTGCCGCCTCGGGTCTCAGTATAACTTGTTTTCTCAAATGTGTGCATGAGATAATTTTCATTCAAGGGAACAGAGAATTTTCATTCAAGGGAATTTGGACAAAGAGACTTGAGTAGTTAAGAACCATGCAGCGTGTAATAAAATTACCATGAATAATGCTTTTTCCTACACTAAGACACCACACAAGCATTCTCACGCTTGCATACCAAGCAGCTATTCACTGACCTGGCCACGGCGTCCACTGCCCAGTCGTGGCTCACGGTGGATGTCTTCCACGGAAAGGCGTCGTGAACGGGCCCCGAGTGCGAGGGCAGTCATCGGCAGGGTTGGTCACATACCTGCAGAGTGTTGTTTGCATTGGAAGGAAGTCGGCAACAGCAATACAACCAGCTACATGCAGAACAACTGTAACTGTGTGGTCAAACGCACTTATTTCTCTCGAGTTGCTTTCGGAGCGCAGCTTCGACAGCTGTATCTTTCATGTCATATGTGGCAGTTACTGCATGTCTGCATACCACTGTTTATGAAATTAGAGCGCAATCAGCACGCTTGATTTCCTTTCATGCATTATTTTTCTTAAAAGCTGCCACGATCAAATATGAAGCTCGATGAACTTTTTATGGTGTCAAGTCACCCCTGCCAAAACTAAATAGTGACGGAAACTCCGTTTACCGCGACTACTGCGTTCTTTTCTATCACTGCAGTTGGAGCCACGGCAAATGTCATTAAAATACTGGAGAGTAGCGAAAAGCTGTCTTTCACGTTCCTCCCTTGCATTCTACTAACGGCATGCGCGAGATTGAATAAGATGAAATTTGTTCTCACCACCACGACGCTGAGGGCATAAAAGTTCTTGCTGCAAAAGTAAGCAGCCTTGTTGCCGTCGTCCTTTTCATACGGCGCACTTATGCACACGAATGTGTAGTCGACCACTTCAACGCAGCCTTCAAATCTTGCATTTATGTGGACAAAGCCTTCCTTTTCGCAGGGAGGGCGATCCACTCATTGCCGAGGCGCTCGACGATCGCTTCCATGACAGCATGAATCGTGAGACCCACACTGGACTAGCTCGTCGCCACGTCCTCGTTGTTCGCGATCGCGTCGTGGTAACCGCCGGTGGCGAACAAGCGAAGGGCGCAAAGCACTTGTAGCTCAACAAAAACAACAACAACGGTCGGGGCTGTTGTCGTGTCCGTACGCCGCCTCTCCAGGTCCTGGCGAAGCTACCCGCACAGCCATCGCACAATGTCCTTCGTCAGCCGGCACCGCAGTTGAAACAATTGCTCGGTCATCACACAAACATCGTGGTACTAGCGGAATTCTCTTTCTTCCTGCTGCTCCAGCAACTTCACGACAATGGTCAGCGCCATTTTTCTTCGGTAATCTAGCGTTCTCTTGCGGTGAGAACCGCAACTTCGAACAGGCCAAATTAAAGAATAACCTTTTATTTTTACAAGCAAGCTTCATGTACAACACTTTGTAATATTATTAACCGAAAATATGCTTGTAAAGTAACTCACGGATTGATATGTGCACATACATATGTGAGGCTGCACATCGAACAAGCAACTCAATTTACAACAATATGGCGGCCAATTTTGGGCGCTTCATCGTTCTCACATTTTAAACTGCAAATTTGGCAGGATGCAACGTCACGCAACGTGATATTGACGCTGCAAAGAGTGAGGTCCTGTGACGCAATGGGCGCCATAAGTGCAATGTCCAATCGTGTTGCAGACATGGTGGCTCTTCGTTAAGCGAGCAGTTGTTTCGATAAAACGCAAGTAGACCATAGGCACAGCTCAGTACCATATTGCGCTTTCGTTGTTCAACCCAAACCTTTATTTCTACACGGCAGGGTACGGCGAAGCGTTACTTCGGAAAAAATTAACTATTTTTTGTCACGTTACGTCATCGCGGATTCCTGTGTCGTAATGCCATCGCAGCGCCACAATGCGAACGACCTCGCGTGAGCAATCAAATCAGCAACAAGGCTGAATTTGACAACATGGCGGAATTTGACAATGTCTAGAATAGCATTCAGGCTACCGCATGATCAACTTCCTTTGGATGGCCATGACGGGATGAAGTACGATGCAAGCGTTCGATGACAGCCTGATGACGTCGAAGGTGACAGAACTTATGAAAAAGGCACAATCTTGCAGTTTTGCGGCGCTGCTCGAGTGTTTGAAGATGAAGGGATGACTTAAGTTCGGTGACGCTGGTGTGATAAGAGTAGTCCGAATGAATAAACCTGGCTGTGTGAGCTTGTATGGATTCCAGAGTGGTTAAGAGGTTAGTTTGAGGCAGGTCCCAAACTGGGCATGAGTATTCGAGTTTTGGTCGAACGAGTCTTTATTACGCTAGTAGTTTTACCGGAGGAAGAACAAGGTGCAGGTTACGACGCAGATAGATAAGCGCGCTATAAGCTCTATTGATAATGTGGACGGACCAAGTAAGGTTATTGCATCAGTTAACAATAAGGTATTTGTATGACGTAACTGAGCGTACTTCCGAGCCATCTCAACAGAGAAAACGATCAACTACGTGCTAAGCGAGCTGAGCTTGAAGACATGCAGCGGCGAGACAACCTTTTATTCTATGGACTACCTGATGCCCAGTCAGAGTCCTGGGCTCAGTCAGAGGAAAAGCTGATCAATGTCCTTTCATCCAGCTTGAAAATACCACCCTCTGATATACTAATTCAAAGAGCACACAGGCTTGGCGGCTATTCTTCCAATAAGTACCGGCCAATCATTGCCAAATTCTCTTCCTTCAAGCTCGAGCAGCCAATACTTCTCAGCAGTTCTAAGCTGAAGGAAGGAAATATTACCGTTAGTGAAGACTATTCGCCCGCTACTCGCCTTGCAAGAAAGAAGCTGGCTGAATTCGGCAAACGCCAATGCTAGTTTTAAGCATCGGTTCAACAAACCGCACATAAATATAAAGTGTACAACTACAGCCCCTCTGATGATTGCGTGCCTGAAATCTCGGGTGCCTTTAAGCCATCACTCGAATTTTCAGGTATCGCGCACAAATCGCCTAATGCCTCTGTGTCACCCACCACTGAATAGCGCTGCACGAGGGAAAATAGCGCTGCACGGGTCAAACACCAACTTTCGTTTCTTTTCACAGATATTCGAAGCCCAATTCCAAAACGTGACGATCTCTGCTTTGCTATCGATGCTTCTGACGCCGACATAATCTGTCTTACTGAAAACTGGTTGTCTGCGCAGGTTGATAACAGTGAATTGCTTGGTTGCAAAAAACGCTACAACATTTATCGGTGCGACAGAGGTGCTCGGTGTGGCGGAGGCGTGCTTATAGCGGTTTCGGACGCGATTTTGTCTTTTCCAATTCATCTTACTAAAGCTTTTGAACTTGTTCTGGTTGAAATACAAAGAAGTTGATTTGGGTGCTTGCTATCGACCACCATCCTGCTCACCCACTTTTGTTGACGAGCTTTATGATGTCATTTAGATGTTAACAGTACGGTATCCAAGTAGTCCTCTCTTTTCTCTGGATGACTTTCATTTCCCGAGTGTAGTCTGGTCTAACTTGCCTTCCACTTGTCACCCTTTCTCCGGGGTGGGCGACGCGTTTTTCAGTTTGTGCAACGATTTTAACTTGTCCCAGCTAGTGACGCAGGCAACAAGAATTACGTCTATCCCATCTAACATCTTAGATCTAGTACTCACCACTGCACTGATCTGTTCCATTCCGTATCTATTTACTCGGCCTAAGCGATCACTGCTGCTTCATTTTTCTTCGCCTGCAACAGTGTCTCACAGCAGCAACACAGAAATTTATCCGGGACTATAAACATGCCAGATTTCGATGCTGTTAATTATGATCTCTGCTTTTTTTGGGTGACTGCATGCACAACTTTTATGATCGCTCCGTAAATACTAACTGGATTTTATTCAAAGAAAAGGTTCTATCACTCATAGAAATATATGTGCCACGCATAGTCATCACATCTAACCGGCAATCGTCATGGTTCAGTCAATCGCTAAAAAGTACGCAATAAGAAAAAACGCATTTTCCGCTCTGCAAAGCTAACCGGCACTCAAGAGCGTTGGAGTGCTTATCAGACCGTGGCTACTGAATATAAACAAGCCCTCAAGCATGCAAAGCGTCTATCTTTCAATACTACATTACCATCTCTTTTAGCTACTAACCTTAAGCAATTTTGGAATGTAGTCAACAAACGAGACAATTCACCAATCACCCTTAAAGATGCAGGCGATCAGCTAATCCCACTTGACAAATCCGCAAATATTTAAAGCTCAGTATTCGTTTCGGCTTTTTCAAAAAATGTGTGTTCTGTAACTCCCACCTATGCCGGTACCGATTTTTTAACAATGAAACCTATTGTTTTTCATGCTGCTGGCATAGAACAAATAATACAAAACCTCAAAGTTTCATCATCATGTGGCGTTGCCGACACCTATTCCAAGTTTTTAAATAGTACTAAAGTGTACAGTGCCAAACTTTTCACTAATCTATTTCAGCAATCACTTCAGACCGGTTGCGTTCCGGACGACTGGAAGGTGGGGGGTGGGGAAGGTGATTCCCTTGCACAAGTCTGGGGATAGGCATTCTCCATATAATTATCGACCCATCCCACTTACGTGCACTTCATCTAAAATTATGGAACATGTTATTTGCTCTCACCTCGCATCTTTCCTACAGTCAAATGCCTTTTTTACAGATCATCAGCATGGATTTCGCAAATCATTTTCATGTGAAACACAACTTTTGACATTCCCGCATGACCTAAATTCCATCCTTGACGGGGGTTCCATTGTCGAATGCATATTCCTACACTTTTCAAAAGCGTTTGACAAGGTTTCTTATCAACTGCTGCTTTTGAAACTCAGTAAACTTAACATTCATCCTAACCTTCTTCAATGGCAGCACTCTTTTCCCACAGATCGTTCCCAATTTGTCACTGTTAATAAGGCCTCCTCCATCAATTCTGCTGTCGAATCGGGCGTGCCACAAGGCTCTGTGCTGGGACCCTTGTTTCTTCTCATCTATATAAAGACTTACTTGATAATCTATGTTCATCAATTACCTGTTCGCTGATGACTGCGTTTTATACCGTGTTATTAACAGTGACTCTGACATAGATCTTCTTCAAGCTGATATAAACCGGGTTCGTGACTGGACTAAGACGTGGAACATGGAATTAAACACTAACAAATGCACGCACATGCGCGTTTGACGTCGAAATTCAACACTGCCCTCTTATCATCTTATTAATGCTAACCTGGAACCTGTGTCCTGTTACAAATCTCTAGGCGTACTCATCTCTTCTGATATTTCTTGGAAGATGCATGTAGATCATATAACCAATAATGCTAATCGCACGCTGGGCTTTATACGCCGCAATTTTCGTCTTTCTTCTAGTCCTGTAAAATTAGTTCTTTATAAATCACTAGTCCGTTCCAAACTAGAATATGCTGCATCTGTGTCGGATCCCAGTCAAGAAACACTCATTTATCAGCTTGAATCTATCCAGAACCGGGCTGCTCGTTTCATTCTATCGCCGCACCTCCAGCGTCACTTGCATGAAAACAAGCTTATCATTACCTCTGCTTTCTCAACGTAGGAAAATATCTCGGCTCTGCCTGTTCCACAAGGTATATTACGACAACCCGATCCTCAAGAATAAATTGATAACCACTTCTTCTTATGTATCTGCCCGCATCGACCATCGTCATAAAGTTGTATTCCCACATGTTACACCAACCATTTTTACAATTCATTCATCCCCCTTAAGTCAGCAAGTTCGAATCACCTTCACCGATCTGTCATCGACATTACTCCTAAGCATAAGTTTAGGGCTGCTGTGACTAACCTGTTGTTGTAGTATTGGTATTTTTGTAGGATTATAGTATTTCCAATTTTGAGTAGCCCTTTTGTCTTCATTTTTTGTACACGCCTATGTATTGACATACATTGCTGCAACGATGCATTCCTTGGTTCATAGGCACGTGCTTGTACCTGAGTATTATTTCTTTAGCGTTCATTCCGTGTTGTAATATACCCTGTTTTACTTTGCATTTCTAAATCAACTGTTTTTTTTTGTTCTTTTACTGTGCGCTGTTTGTTCTTGGTTTCCTTCATTGTATCTAAGCAAACCCCAATTTTTTTTGCTTTTTTAACTATATGTAACCGACTCCCCTCTGTAATGCCCTCGGGCCTTGAGGGTACTGAAATAAATAAATAAAAAATAAATAAATAAATCATGTATTTAGTAGAAATGAACTACTGACGACGATGAAAAGTTAGAAGTGACGTTATGCGCATGTTTAGAGAAATTAGCCCCCTGTTACACCAAGATTCTGAAAGAAAGGTCAGGCTGCAGGGTGGCAATGTCAGCTTTATTAAGTATGGGACGGTAAATTGCACGGTCATCTGCAAACAATCAGATTTTAGAAGTGCGACCGCTGAGTAGGTCGTTAATGTATATTAAAAAAGCAACGGTCCCAGTAAAGTGCCCTGTGGAACGCCGGAGACATAGAGGGGAGGGTTGGTTAGCATAAACAAATTGCTGGCGGTTAGACAGAAACTCGCAGAGCCATTCAAGAGGGTTCAGATTTAATCATGACACTTTTAGAAAGAACCGTTTATGAGGAACCTTGTCAAATGCATTTTGAAAGTCTAGGGATAGGGTATCAACGGGTATGTTTCATTCGAGGTGAGAGGATATGTTATTGACGAAAAGAACGAGTTGAGTTTCGCAAGGCATGCCCTGTTGAAAACCATGCTAGATAGGATTGAAGAAATGACAAGATGCCAGAACGCTTCCCCCCACGTGAGAATAGATTATATGTTCCATCAGTTTAGAACAGACACTGGTGAGGGAAATTGGACGATGGTTATTGCATGAAGATGATGACCCTTCTTTTCGGTACTGGAATTGTCTTGCCCACCTTCCAATCTTGCGGCACCACTCCAAGTCACAGAGATTGCTGAAAGTTGTGGCATAAAAAGATACTGGTGACGTGCTTAGTATTCTTTTGCAGTTTAGTGTGGATTCTGTCGATCCCAGCTGAAGATATTACCTTAAGCGTCTCAACTAATTTAGTGATACCATTTACTTCAAACGTTATATCGGACATTGCTAGGTGGTCTAGGTAAAGATATTCAGGAAGGTCAGTACATGGCTCAGAATTGAATAGGCTAGAATAAACAGTGTTGAGTACATGGGCTGCGTTATGATCGGGAATGGGCTCATTATCATCATCAACTAGTGATAATGGTTTGTGTCGCTTTGCATTAACATATTCCCAGGATTGCTGCCGGTTATTTCGCAGCGTGGTAGTCTGTGTTTCTGAATAAAATGAGCGTTTAGCGCTTGCGGCCGATGAATTAAAATTATTTAGGATGACTGCCAGTTGGGCGTGTTGGTATAGGTTCATGATGAAACAAGCGCAAAATATATGAAGACTCAGAAAGGACACAGGACGGAGCGCTTAAAATTATTTTCTGTTATGTTGTATTTTTCCTAGGTAGAAGCACCGTTTGTAGCGTTTTGGCTGAGCGAAATAACTTTCCTTTTTTGTTGTTCAGACGTTTTAGTGTGCTGTTGATCATGGCGATGAAGGGAGCTATGTTACAGTGATGGTTGGATAAATGCTGTGGCAAGGTCTAGTTGTCTGTTCTTAAAAAAACGTCCATTTATTCTACGGTGCGCTTCGGAATTCTGCTATATACGGTTGTAGAAGTAACACAGCGCGGCATAAAAGCGATAATCAACCTTATCATAAAGCGTTATTTATTTTAATTTTTCCTCATGTGTAGGTGGCAAGTGAGTTCAGCGTGCAATACAGAATGATAAATTAATCTCGAAAATATTTTACGGGAGATACCTGTCAGAATCAGACGATCAAAGGAGGTCGAGAATGTTCCAACATTGCGCATTTATTTCGTGTGGGGTCGATACAAGTGCGTTAATATCCAAAAAGTAAGCAATGTGCCAAGAACGTACTCTAGGGTTATTCTTTGCTACGACAGGGCGGGCTCAGACCAGGTTATATCAGGGAAGTGAAAGTCCCCGAAAAGAAACAACCGTGCATGACTGAGTGACGCGATTGTTGTAATGCTTCATGAAAATTAACGGGGAAAAGCATCTGCACCGGGTGGCCGATAGCATACCCGATAAAGGTTTGACGGTACAAGTTTTTCACACAAGACATAAAGTTTTCGGGTGAAGCGATATTAATCATTTGACGGCACAGGATTTAATGGAAGGCTGTCAGAACGCTGCCACCAGGTTTACCTTCACAGTCACGCCTGAATATGTTGAAATCGGGAAAGATCGAACTGAGCTCTGTGTCATGGACGGTAGAACTGAGCCTGTGCCTGTTAGTACAAGTTCGCAGACGGTGCTCGCGAGGAGGCTATGAGTTCGTCACACTTCGACAAACGTTTGTTATGTTGGTGTAAAGAAAAATTATAAACAGCGAAGTTAGGTTTTGCATATTCGATGTAGGTAGCTATGAAGTTGATATAACACTGTGCGTACCATTATCGTGCTTGTAAGTCTTTGTCTAGGATAAGCTTGTCGTAGCGAGTTGAAACGGCTTTTGCTGGGACTTTCCGAACGCGATTAACTGTTTATGTGCCAGTCGGGTGTGAGCCCTTGAGTAGTGTTTGAAAAAATCGGTTTCATCTTACAGACAGTAGCGACATTATTGATTTTAATTTTTAGGACAGTCACAGAGGAATTATCGTCTTCAACTTTGGCCAGACGCTTGCTTATATCGTCAAATGCCTTTTTATTTTGCGAGAGGTTGGTTCGAATTGATTTCATTTCATTTAGAAGAGACCCCTGACCTGACTTCATCTCCCGTAGAACTGTCATAATATCACTGGGAGGCTGTGCCGAATTGAAACGGGTGTTGGGGCCTGGGTTTTATTCTATGTCGCCAGAAAGCGACAGAAGTTGCAGAATAATACAATTACAATCACGAGTAATATCGAGACAGCAGCGTGGGCTCGTTGGCACCACCAATGCGGCACAACTAGTACGGCGCGCGTGCGTCAATGAACCGCATGCACTGTCGGGGTGCCGCCAAGCCCACAGGAAAGAGCGAGGATGTAAGGGGCTTTATGCGTTAAGGACGACGTCCGTGTTGATGCGCTGCCTTATGCGGGATATGTGGGCAGCGATGGCCAGGCTAGTTATCCGACTGGGGCGACACGCTGGAGCTGCCATTGGCGCTCGTTTCAGTTCCGGCCTTGGAGCGTTGTGGTGATGAAGGGGTTCGTCGATTTGCATCGCTAGCGCACCGAAGAAAGGGCAAGCCCTCACGTCGGATACCAGCGCACAGCCGTATCCGACGGATGGTCGGTATGAATCCTTGGCCAGGAGCTTTATTTCCAGGTAAGCGATGCAGCAGTCCTGGATAGGCAGTAGCTTTCGGTAGGCGAACCCGCCTCACGGCGTGCCCGCCGTGAGGCGTGTTAGTATACCTCCTCTGCTACCCAGAGAGCGGCAGGGCGAAACCGGGAGGCTGTAGAGCACAAGCACCTGTGATATGAAAAGGCGTCGTGCTTTAATGAACCGCATTGTCAGGGTGCCGCCAAGCCCTCTCAGCCCACATATGATATGCTTGTGGTTCTAGAGTAGCTATGTCTGCACTTGTCTGTCGTGTGTAAATCTGGGTGTATTATGTGCATGATAGCTGGACTCGGGTGCGACCTGGTTTTTTACTGTCGCCATTCAACAGGCTGATTCTTGCTTAATTTCAGGGGAGGCGGTGGGAATGCACGCCTCCGCAGTCTATTGTGAACTGTAATTTCGGGAAATGTGGTCATTCTATGTTTCCACTCCCACTCGTCGGTACTACCTGAGGCGGAACTAACCGAGGCTCGGTTTGTAAGCCCTCGGGCCATGCGGAGCGCGGTCTCATTGCTACCGTCTAATAGTGTGCGGGCGGGTGCGCAGATGACATGGTCACTTTTTTCTTCACTATTACCGCGTCTTATGATTTGTAATGCCTTTGGCAGATTCGACCACTTGCGAAGTTTGGTATCGCCGTCTGCGAGTCACTGATAATTGCGTCCGGTTGTGTCTGTGCTATGGTTAAGGCGCTAGCTATTTCCTCTGCGGGTGCTACGTCTGGCCTACTGACGGTAGCGCTAGCCAAACATTTTTCCTCGTAATTTATCATCATGGCTATGTTGGCGCGCATATGTCTGTATCTAGCTTTGTCTACGAATACGGTGTCCATGCTGTTTCCGAATTTCGTAAATCGCACGCTCTGCTTCCCGTGTGCCCTGATGTTGGGCGGGGTGCATATTCTTGGTGTAGGAAGAACGCTTATCGCCTCTACTGTGTGTGGGCATATCATGAGTCCATGCTGGGTGTGGTACCCACACTTTGCCTGCCTGTTTTTAGTTTGGACAGGCGTTCATATTGTGCGATACGCTGTGTCTTGATTACTCATTCAGTGTATTGTGAAGACCTAACTGTAGTAGACCATAGTTGCTAGTTGTGAGGGGGAGTCCGATTTTTTTTGGTATATTTTCCTGAATAAACTGTATAATTGTATTTTGATGACGAGTGCAATTGTAAGTACAATTCGACTTAAACTATTCTGCCTGCCTATTACGAACGCTTGGATTAGTCTAAGTAGATTGCCTTCTTCCATGCCGCTATATGTTGGTGATGCGTTTAAGATATTTGCCTACCTGTTTTAGTTTTGGACAGCGTTCATATTGTGCGATACGCTGTGTCTTGATTATCTCATTCAGTGTATTGTGAAGACCTAACTGTAGTTGACCATAGTTGCTAGTTGTGAGGGGGGGAGTCGATTTTTTGGTATATTTTCCTGAATAAACTGTCTAATTTGTATTTTGATGACGAGTGCAATTGTAAGTACAATTCGACTAAACTATTCTGCCTGCCTATTACGAACGCTTGGATTAGTCTAAGTAGATTGCCTTCTCCATGCCGCTATTGTGGTGATGCGTTTAAGATATTTGCCTACCTGTTTTAGTTTTGGACAGGCGTTCTATTGTGCGATACGCTGTGTCTTGATTATCTCATTCAGTGTATTGTGAAGACCTAACTGTAGTTGACCATAGTTGCTAGTTGTGGGATGGGGGAGTCCGATTTTTTTTGGTATATTTTCCTGAATAAACTGTCTAATTTGTATTTTGATGACGAGTGCAATTGTAAGTACAATTCGACTTAAAATTCTGCCTGCCTATTACGAACGCTTGGATTAGTCTAAGTAGATGCCTTCTTCCATGCCGCTATTGTTGGTGATGCGTTAAGATTTGCCTACCTGTTTTAGTTTTGGACAGGCGTTCATATTGTGCGATACGCTGTGTCTTGATTATCTCATTCAGTGTATTGTGAAGACCTAACTGTAGTTGACCATAGCTGCTTGTGAGGGGAGTCCGATTTTTTTGGTATATTTTCCTGAATAAACTGTCTAATCTGTATTTTATGACGAGTGCAATTGTAAGTACAATTCGACTTATTTTGCCTGCCTATTACGAACGCTTGGAATAGTCTAAGTGGATTGCCTTCTTCCATGCCGCTATTTGTTGGTGATGCGTTTAAGATATTTGCCTACCTGTTTTAGTTTTGGACAGGCGTTCATATTGTGCGATACGCTGTGTCTTGATTATCTCATTCAGTGTATTGTGAAGACCTAACTGTAGTTGACCATAGTTGCTAGTTGTGAGGGGGAGTCCGATTTTTTTGGTATATTTTCCTGAATAAACTGTCTAATTTGTATTTTGATGACGAGTGCAATTGTAAGTACAATTCGACTTAAACTATTCTGCCTGCCTATTACGAACGCTTGGATTAGTCTAAGTAGATTGCCTTCTTCCATGCCGCTATATTGTTGGTGATGCGTTTAAGATATTTGCCTACCTGTTTTAGTTTTGGACAGGCGTTCATATTGTGCGATACGCTGTGTCTTGATTATCTCATTCAGTGATTGTGAAGACCTAACTGTAGTTGACCATAGTGCTAGTTGTGAGGGGAGTCCGATTTTTTTGGTATATTTTCCTGAATAAACTGTCTAATTGTATTTTGATGACGAGTGCAATTGTAAGTACAATTCGACTTAAACTATTCTGCCTGCCTATACGAACGCTTGGATTAGTCTAAGTAGATTGCCTTCTTCCATGCCGCTATATTGTTGGTGATGCGTTTAAGATATTTGCCTACCTGTTTTAGTTTGGACAGGCGTTCATTGTGCGATACGCTGTGTCTTGATTATCCATTCAGTGTATTGTGAAGACCTAACTGTAGTTGACCATAGCTGCTAGTTGTGAGGGGAGTCCGATTTTTTTGGTATATTTTCCTGAATAAACTGTCTAATCTGTTTTTATGACGAGTGCAATTGTAAGTACAATTCGACTTATTTTGCCTATTACGAACGCTTGGAATAGTCTAAGTGGATTGCCTTCTTCCATGCCGCTATATTGTTGGTGATGCGTTTAAGATATTTGCCTACCTGTTTTAGTTTTGGACAGGCGTTCATATTGTGCGATACGCTGTGTCTTGATTATCTCATTCAGTGTATTGTGAAGACCTAACTGTAGTTGACCATAGTTGCTAGTTGTGAGGGGGAGTCCGATTTTTTTGGTATATTTTCCTGAATAAACTGTCTAATTGTATTTTGATGACGAGTGCAACTGTAAGTACAATTCGACTTAAACTATTCTGCCTGCCTATTACGAACGCTTGGATAGTCTAAGTAGATTGCCTTCTTCCATGCCGCTATATTGTTGGTGATGCGTTTAAGATATTTGCCTACCTGTTTTAGTTTTGGACAGGCGTTCATATTGTGCGGTACGCTGTGTCTTGATTATCTCATTCAGTGTATTGTGAAGACCTAACTGTAGTTGACCATAGTTGCTAGTTGTGAGCGGGAGTCCGATTTTTTTGGTATTTTCCTGAATAAACTGTCTAATTTGTATTTTGATGACGAGTGCAATTGTAAGTACAATTCGACTTAAACTATTCTGCTGCCTATTACGAACGCTTGGATTAGTCTAAGTAGATTGCCTTCTTCCATGCCGCTATATTGTTGGTGATGCGTTTAAGATATTTGCCTACCTGTTTTAGTTTTGGACAGGCGTTCATTGTGCGATACGCTGTCTTGATTATCTCATTCAGTGTATTGCGAAGACCTAACTGTAGTTGACCATAGTTGCTAGTTGTGAGGGGGAGTCCGATTTTTTTTGGTATATTTTCCTGATAAACTGTCTAATTTGTATTTTGATGACGAGTGCAATTGTAAGTACAATTCGACTTAAACTATTCTGCCTGCCTATTACGAACGCTTGGATTAGTCTAAGTAGATGCCTTCTTCCATGCCGCTATATTGTTGGTGATGCGTTTAAGATATTTGCCTACCTGTTTAGTTTGGACAGGCGTTCATATTGTGCGGTACGCTGTGTCTTGATTATCTCATTCAGTGTATTGTGAAGACCTAACTGTAGTTGACCATAGTTGCTAGTGTGAGCGGGAGTCCGATTTTTTTTGGTATATTTTCCTGAATAAACTGTCTAATTTGTATTTTGATGACGAGTGCAATTGTAAGTACAATTCGACTTAAACTATTCTGCCTGCCTATTACGAACGCTTGGATTAGTCTAAGTA
This sequence comes from Rhipicephalus sanguineus, assembly GCF_013339695.2. NCBI lineage: Eukaryota > Metazoa > Arthropoda > Arachnida > Ixodida > Ixodidae > Rhipicephalus > Rhipicephalus sanguineus. Next base: position 41,543 of record NW_023615218.1, read on the forward strand.
GATTGCCTTCTTCCATGCCGCTATATTGTTGGTGATGCGTTTAAGATATTTGCCTACCTGTTTTAGTTTTGGACAGGCGTTCATATTGTGCGATACGCTGTGTCTTGGTTATCTCATTCAGTGTATTGTGAAGACCTAACTGTAGTTGACCATAGCTGCTAGTTGTGAGGGGAGTCCGATTTTTTTGGTATATTTTCCTGAATAAACTGTCTAATCTGTATTTTTATGACGAGTGCAATTGTAAGTACAATTCGACTTAAACTATTCTGCCTGCCTATTACGAACGCTTGGATTAGTCTAAGTAGATTGCCTTCTTCCATGCCGCTATTTGTTGGTGATGCGTTTAAGATATTTGCCTACCTGTTTTAGTTTTGGACAGGCGTTCATATTGTGCGATACGCTGTGTCTTGATTATCTCATTCAGGTATTGTGAAGACCTAACTGTAGTTGACCATAGTTGCTAGTTGTGAGGGGAGTCCGATTTTTTTTGGTATATTTTCCTGAATAAACTGTCTAATTTGTATTTGATGACGAGTGCAATTGTAAGTACAATTCGACTTAAACTATTCTGCCTGCCTATTACGAACGCTTGGATTAGTCTAAGTAGATTGCCTTCTTCCATGCCGCTATATTGTTGGTGATGCGTTTAAGATATTTGCCTACTGTTTTAGTTTTGGACAGGCGTTCATATTGTGCGATACGCTGTGTCTTGATTATCTCATTCAGTGTATTGTGAAGACCTAACTGTAGTTGACCATAGTTGCTAGTTGTGAGGGGGAGTCCGATTTTTTTTGGTATATTTTCCTGAATAAACTGTCTAATTTGTATTTTGATGACGAGTGCAATTGTAAGTACAATTCGACTTAAACTATTCTGCCTGCCTATTACGAACGCTTGGATTAGTCTAAATAGATTGCCTTCTTCCATGCCGCTATATTGTTGGTGATGCGTTTAAGATATTTGCCTACCTGTTTTAGTTTTGGACAGGCGTTCATATTGTGCGATACGCTGTGTCTTGATTATCTCATTCAGTGTATTGTGAAGACCTAACTGTAGTTGACCATAGTTGCTAGTTGTGAGGGGGAGTCCGATTTTTTTTTGGTATATTTTCCTGAATAAACTGTCTAATTTGTATTTTGATGACGAGTGCAATTGTAAGTACAATTCGACTTAAACTATTCTGCCTGCCTATACGAACGCTTGGATTAGTCTAAGTAGATTGCCTTCTTCCATGCCGCTATATGTTGGTGATGCGTTTAAGATTTGCCTACCTGTTTTAGTTTGGACAGGCGTTCATATTGTGCGATACGCTGTGTCTTGATTATCTCATTCAGTGTATTGTGAAGACCTAACTGTAGTAGACCATAGTTGCTAGTTGTGAGGGGGAGTCCGATTTTTTGGTATATTTTCCTGAATAAACTGTCTAATTGATTTTGATGACGAGTGCAATTGTAAGTACAATTCGACTTAAACTATTCTGCCTGCCTATTACGAACGCTTGGATTAGTCTAAGTAGATTGCCTTCTTCCATGCCGCTATATTGTTGGTGATGCGTTTAAGATATTTGCCTACCTGTTTTAGTTTTGGACAGGCGTTCATATTGTGCGATACGCTGTGTCTTGATTATCTCATTCAGTGTATTGTGAAGACCTAACTGTAGTTAACCATAGTTGCTAGTTGTGAGGGGGAGTCCGTTTTTTTTTGGTATATTTCCTGAATAAACTGTCTAATTTGTATTTTGATGACGAGTGCAATTGTAAGTACAATTCGACTTAAACTATTCTGCCTGCCTATTACGAACGCTTGGATTAGTCTAAGTAGATTGCCTTCTTCCATGCCGCTATATTGTTGGTGATGCGTTTAAGATATTTGCCTACCTGTTTTAGTTTTGGACAGGCGTTCATATTGTGCGATACGCTGTGTCTTGATTATCTCATTCAGGTATTGTGAAGACCTAACTGTAGTTGACCATAGCTGCTAGTTGTGAGGGGAGTCCGATTTTTTTGGTGTATTTTCCTGAATAAACTGTCTAATCTGTATTTTTATGACGAGTGCAATTGTAAGTACAATTCGACTTATTTTGCCTGCCTATTACGAACGCTTGGAATAGTCTAAGGGATGCCTTCTTCCATGCCGCTATTGTTGGTGATGCGTTTAAGCAGCCGCCTGATTTCAAACGTTACTGCGTCTAATTTGCGCTGGTCACTTCATTGCGGCCGTTACATTCAATATTGAGTCAGAGCACCATGTTCTAGTCTACCTTAGGTATGGGTTTACCATCATCGTAGTTGGGTGAATTTCATGGTTGTTCCGTTCCTCGTAGTTGCGTGGTTTTCGACGCTCTTGATCTTGTCAATACTAGTCATTCGCACATGACGTTGTCCGACGCTGTGTGGGGTGAAGTGTTCAACTCTGCTTTGCGGCCATTTCACACCGCGGCTAGACGCACCCATTCCTTACCACAGGTATAACTTCTTCCATGTCTAACTTCACATTCAGCGTAACTGGAATTTCATACATAATCAATAACTTTAAGCTCTCGTCATCGGTTGGAACAGACAAATAAATGCCAAATTTTTGAGAAACATCACGCATATGGCTACATGTTATTTACTTCAATTATTTCACAAATTCCTTTCAACAGGAGCTATTCCAGATGGTTGGAAATTGATGGTGTTGCTCCAGTCCACAAAATTCAAGAATAATAATCCCATTAAGTTATGATTCTCACTAAGCAGTATTCTTCTTAAGCAATGGAACACGTCATCCACTCATAGTGAGTTTTCTTGATTCTAATAATTTATTTCATCTTCCACAGCATGGTCTTCGAAAGGGGTTCTCATATACACATAAAAAGTCATGTTTCTTCACGATATCTCCTAACCTTGACGGTAACAAAGAATTGGCATAATTTTTTATATTTTCTAATCCTTGCGAAAGGCACTTCACAAGCAGGTGCTAAATACCAATTTCGAGATTAAAACTTCCACTCTTCTATTGTAGACTGCATAAAAGAATTTCAAAATAAACTTATCTGTCAATGTAAAAAAAGCCTCTCAAGCCTATCTCTAACATCAGGCGCCCCACAACGTTTCCTCATTAGACCACTTTATCCCTAATATGTATTTGAGCTTCCACTGCAGGTCACCAGCAATATTCGAATGTTTTCACATGACTATTATGAGTCCCAGTATACAAACTAAATCTAATCGGACGGCTCACCCGGAAGAACTTTCTATCATATTAAAATGGTATGACACCTAGTTATTAACCCTCAATGGAAAAAAATTTTTGCAGATCCATGCCTTGTGGGAATCGGTTTGCAGAAGCCAATTTGATCGAAAGGAAGTGTACGCTTCGGTGCGATGATGTGCATATCATGCACCGCGTTCGTTAGCTTTGACTGCGTTGTCGATCAACCTGAAATATTGGCCGCGAGGCCCCCACTGGAAACGCCGGCGCGACCATCGGCCTGACGTGCTTGGCAGGATCACGTGGTCTCAGCGGCCGGTTCGGGCTGCTTGTGGAGCGCTGCCACGTGCTTTGAAAACGAGTTTCAAGCCTACATGCGCTGCGGTCTGTTTAAATACGGAAATTTTCTGCGTTTCTACTCAATTGAAACCACTGTAATAGAGTGGCTGCCTCCGAAGGCGACGAATGTGGGCTCTACCGCTCGGTGCCGCACTGCCGGGCTTACGCAACGGAGCCAGTGTCAGCCTGCACTGGTACCTGCGGGACAAGAAACCTGCGGAAACATTTACAATAGGCACTTTCCGCTCGTTTACAATAGGCACTTTCCACTAAAGAAGAACGTACTATGAAAAAGATAAGAAAACCGGATAGTAATGAACTTCATGCACGCATTAAGCAGAAGATAAACTACAACAACATATTGCCTCCAAAAGCGCACACCTATTTCAAGAGTTTTAAAAACTATAGAAACAAGGTCAACCAGTGACATAACGAAATGCGAGAAGGCGGTATAGAAAATAAATTTGAAAATTCATTTAAGCATCCTGATAAATTATTGAAAAAATACGTCTTTGGACGTAAATTTTGTTGAGGATGAGCATTAGGACAAATCATTCAAAAGGACAAGTTTACACAGGTGAAAAAGTTAGCTGAGGCCTTGAGTTTGTACTTCGCTAGGGATCATTCTACATCACCTCACTCCCACGACTCTATTGCTAGATGCTCGTCGACTCTTTTTCTTGAACAAGAGAGGGGAAGTAATAGACACATTTTCAGAGTTGTCAAACTCTACGTCATGCGACTTAACAACATACAGATTCGTCCAGTGAAATATGTAATTGATGTAATTGCGCACCATTTAGAAATATATTAATTTGTGCCTGAAAACCGCAACCTTTCCGTCCGCTATGCAAATAGCAAAAGTAATTGTGCTTTACAAAAAGGTGATAAAAATGACTTTGGCAAATAGACCAATTAGTATCCTTCCTGTTTTTTCTAAATGTCTGGAAAAAAATCATACTGAAACGGATCGACAAATTTTTACAGGCCATAATATAGTCACTGATTCTCAGTTTGGATTCAGAAAAACCGTTCTACGGAAATTGCTCTGCTTCATCAAAAAGAATACATTTGGATAAATTAGAAAAGAATAAGTTCGTCTTAGGATTTTTGTAGATTTTACAAAAGCATTTGGCTGCATAGTACACAGCATATTATTTAGAAAGTTATTTGTATGGTATTAGAGGACATGCTTTAGCTTTAATAAAATCATATTTATCCCATCGGAAACAGTACGTTCAAATTAGTAATTTTCAGTCAAGAACTCGTGACATCATAGCTGGTGTACCCCAGGGCCAGCATACTTGGGCCTCTTCTCTTCAACATTTACATTAATGATATCGCAAAGATGATTATCAGTCCAGATTCATTATTTATGCGGATGACACTACAATACTTCTGTCAGCAGATAAGCATAATGAGCTATCTTTTCGCGGTAATGATTATTAGGTAAGCTGAACTCTGGACAAACGAAATGCACTGTCAGCCATGTAAATGAAACCAAAGCTATAATTTTTAATTCTAGAATTAAGAAACGTGATACTCAAGTAGATATGCAGTATAAATCCGAGGCAGTCGAAATTGTTATTCAATTAAAACGCTAGGAGTTTATTCTACTCAGCACATGCAATGGAATGACCATATCAAACAGTATTTTACTAAGGCATCCAAAGCGGTTGGTATAGTTTGGCGTCATATCTGTTTTACCTTTAAACGCAAAACTTGCTATATACAATGCTTATTTCTTTCACATCTAAACTTCTGCATGTTAGTGTGGGGCACGACGACTAAAACAAATTACGGAAGATTTCACCTCTACATAATATAATCCTTCGTCTAATTTACAACCTTCCTTACAGACATACAAGGCAACATTTGTTCAATGAACACGAAATAATGTATGTTACGGCTCTTACGCAACTATAAGATCGAACAAAAAAGACGTTTACCCACTATTACAGAGTTAGCTTCCATGATGCGTTTGAACCAAAATACCCCACCGTCATCAACCGCACTGGATCCTTCTCGTACGAGAACTATTTGGACAACAAAACATTACCTATCAGCTACCGTTATTTAAACAGGCTACATCCTCAGGTATTGACATAGCAAGACTCACCTTTTATCAACTACGCCAATATCTCATTAACTCATCTGACATTGAAAACTTCTTGAAACGTGCCTAAAATAAAAATAAGGAAATAACCAACACTGGTACGCGTAAATTTTGTGTTTAGTGTATGTGTATTTTATGTACTGACGTCTGATCTATGCTTGTATATTTGTTTATTGCATTGTTTCTTTTTTTTCTGCCAGCACCGCAGCCTGCTGTTTCGAATTTGTGTTATTGCTAGACTCTAGAATGTTGTGTATATCCTCGTCAGATCTTGTGTTCTGTTGCCGCCACCGCCTCTGTCTGATGTATAAGGGGGTGAGAACGTAGTCACGCGGACAGTCGCTTTTATTCTAACCCCCTCCATCAACTTTGTATTGGTGGAAATAAACGTTATTATTATTATTATAACATGGGTTGTGAAGCTTAGAACCGGCAAGTAGCCATCGGCTACGAGTCTTGTGTGCAACAAATAAGCACTTCCGCGACGAAGACTTTCGCTGCTGCGTCGGGCCTGCGACGTCGGTGAGTAGGAGGCAGCGCGCACTGAGACTATGGCTCACGCGCGCTTCCCGCCGGCAATGATGCTTTCTGCCAGAGGATGGAAAAGGCGCTACCTTTTCCACGTGCGATACCATCTCAGAACCCTCCCGTGCGACCTCTTGATCGTCGGCCCCGTGCTCAGCGTCCAAAATCGGCTCGAGATGCGCAAGTCATTGTTTAGATACGTGAATGAAAAAACTCACGGGTCCCTTATGCACTCGCCAAAGATGACTGGAAAGCGAAAGCCATCTTCGTCTTGTCAGTCGATGTACTGATTCTCCCCCGCCCTCCTCCAAAAGCCTTCTGCACCTAACGCGCTTTTGCACGGCCTCCATCACCGATTACGGAGGCAATGCAAAGGGACCATGTCGTGTAAATACGTCATCATGTGACATCACGTTATATGACGTCATAATGGCGCTACATATCTTGGCGAAATGTGACGTCATGATGACGTCATATGGTGACGTCATCACGTGACGATAATTTTTTGCGTAACTCGTCTTGACGCCGCGACGGTCAATCTGCCCATTTGAAGAAGCATCTGGCTTTCGCCCTCATAAGCTACGCGACGTTTGCTGCTGGACGTACATAGCCAGAGAGTCAAATGCTGCGGTTGTGTGGTGCATTTATGTTGGCAATAACATTTTTTCAGCCAAGCTTGCGTTCCCCTGGCGCAAACACTATGTGCCAAAAAAGCCAAATTTATTTGTGCCACTCTCAAACTCACGTTGGGCCTCTCCAACCCTATGTATTTTCTTGAAGCTCATATTTACGCGGGAAAGATGCCACCCTGTTGGCGTTAGACACGACACTGCTGCCATAATTGCTGGGGTACTCGTCAAATATTTACTACCATATTGCCACGCCCACTTCTTGTTTTATTTTGATGTATTCAGGTTTGACCAGCAAGGACGGTTATCAACGCTCCACGCTGTCCGCGAAGCAGTGTTCGAGAAGCTTCGCGATTGTAGTAGATCGCTTCGTTAAGGCTGCGTGCCGCACGCGAATGTTCCACCTTTGCGAGAGATACCGCCGCCACCATCGATATCGCTGGAAACTTCGATAGCATCTGTTTAAAAGCCGACGCGCTTGACCACTTGTCAGTTGATTGACGGTCGACGCTCTGTTCGCCGCTATCAGTGCATTGCTGTAGTTTGTCTTTCAGTTCCCGGCCACAAGTTCGGCCAAATAAAAAGTTTCATCTCCGACGTCCTGACTGTTGCCTTCGACGACGTCACGACCACGTGACATCTGGTGGGGATGCTGCTTCCTTGATGTTCCGGACACGAAGAGCCGGCAACCAAGCCCACAGCGTGAAAAAGACGTCCAAGACCTCGTGCAACAGCGAGCTAGCGCAGGCTACAAGGCTTGCAACCCGAATACGGTCTCCTACAGGACAAGCCAAGAGCCACGGCGACGAATACAACGCGCACGATGTAGAGTCACTGGAAAAATTTCAGAGTATCGCATCTGTTTTCCGCGCGCCGCCGCCGACGCGATTGGCTTACTCGCATCACGTGACCTCTCGCCGCCATATACCTTCCAAGCTTTGGGTGCAGGCGCGTTCAATGCAGAGCGTGCCGGACATTTAGCAGTACCGCGGTCCCCAGAAGTACTTCGTCGCTTTTTTAAACGCGTCATGCAGACAGGGGCGTAAGCAGACATTTTTTCTGGGGGGGGGGGGCACGGGCCCGGTGTGCCACCACCTGACTACGCCACTGCATGCAGATGCCAGAAGAGAGTAGCTCACCATCAATCGAACGTTACTGGTGAGCTACTCTGGGAATCTCGTTTGTCGTGTGGGAAAAATTTATGTCAAAGAGCGTCGTTTTACGTGGCTGCATAGTTGCCCTGAACGAATTCGCCCCCCTCGAATAACACTCCTTCCTGCAGTGAAACTACACTAACTTTGCTGGAAAAGATCTTATGCGACAGGATACTTCACCTTTACGGTTCGCTATGGTCAGCGATATTGAAAACTCACATCTTTCTATTTGCTCGGCTGTTATATCTCGATTTGTTGAACAGATTACGCATGCTATCCGAGTTATGAGCGTGTCACGCACGAGAGCGAAATCGAAGATTTATTAAAATAATAACTGTTTACTGGTATACCTTGAAGACAATTGTGGCATGCTTTGGCATTGCACAAAACAGAAGTGTGGAACTCTGTTGATAAACTTGGTATAAGGCAATGTTATCAAGCGTATTTTTACATTTGTTGCAAAAAAATGCTGCTAATGCTGCATTGCACCGAGCGTACCCTGAAAATACTGTATAGTTGGTGAGAAATGGGTAAAAAAGCAGATCCCACGCATTGAGGGAGTCGATTTTATGCGAGCCCTAGGTCTATATACATACTGTGTTGCAGTAGCATGTGCTTTAAAAATTCTGGGATGTGCTATTTCTGATCAAAAGAACATAAAGCACCGTGCCGAGGAAGTTTTAATAAGAGTGCCTTATGAAAAAAAAGGTGCAGCAGTGCAGAAACCGAACCCCAGCTGTTTACGCGCTGGCAACGCCAAAAAAAGAACTGTTTGTGAGAACATAGCAAAATATTTGCAAATTCATTGCAATGTTGGGAATATTAAGGAGACAAGAAATAGGAAATGAAACAATTAAGTAGTGATGTCAATAATTTTTGATGGCCTATTTCTACGTATCGTAAGATAAGATGCACCTACCTACCGCACGCCGATTCGCCCGTGCGTTCGGCTGCTGGCGTTCCGAATCAAGACGTCGCGCACAACTTCCAATTACCGTACACACACAACTTCTATTACACATGTCAACCAGTTGAACAGCAAGCACGGTGCGCAAGCAAGCTATGCGTCAGCAATCAGTCGAAGGACGCAATGTTGAATGTTCTCGATGTTCTATAACGTTCTCGAGTGCAGTGAACCTGAACACCGACTGCAAATCTAGCGCAAACAGTCAAGATTCACCAAATGTCGAAGTAAATGGCATCTCGCGCGATGTCACTGCTCTAATGCAACTATGTTTACAGATCCGGACCTAGCGAACACGCCCGGGCGTGACACGAAAAAGAGACCGATGAAGCCATGAAGAGAGTTCGCGAGCACATGGCAACATTCGCCGTACGTTTCATTAGTTACACCGCTAACGCGCAGTCGATCCATACCTGTCGATGACTCGAAATTATCTAATATCCTCTTGAAGAAACACACACACATAATGCCGTTCTGCCGAGCGTAACACGGCACTGAGGCTAAAAGATCGGTCACTTCTCAACACACGCTAGCAACGCGCCGGACGGTCTGGAAGGGATATGGCCGCCGCCACCCAATGTTGCCCGCGTGCAGCCTACCTTTGCGGTACTCTGATTTTCCAGTGACTCTAGCACGATGACAGCCGTAGCGCCCCTGCAGCTGTCGTGATGCAGCCGCCCAGAGAGCCGCCGACCTTCCATGGATCACCAAGCGACGACCCCGAAACCTGGTTCGAGACGTTCGAAAGGGTCTCAACCTTCAACAAATGGGACACCGATGACAAGCTGCGCCACGTCTACTTTTACCTTGAAGGCGCAGCAAGGACCTGGTTCGAGAATCGGGAGTCCACTTTTCGAACCTGGGGCGTCTTTCGCACCGCTTTCCTGGAGACGTTCGCAAGCGTCTTCCGAAAGGAAAGGGCCGCAGCCTTGCTGGAGACACGGGTCAAACATCCAAATTGAAGCGTGGCCATCTTTGCAGAGGAAATGACCCGGCTGTTTCGCCACGCTGACCCTGCCATGTCGGATGACAAGAAAGTCCGCTTCCTCATGCGAGGGGTAAAGCAAGAGCTCTTCGCTTGTCTGATGCGGAACCCACCTTCGACAGTCCAAGAATTCGTCTCAGAAGCGACGACGATTGAGAAGACGCTGGAAATGCAAACCCACCAGTACAATCGCCGTTCGATTGAAGACAGCCCAGCTATCCATGCACTCGCTTCCGACTACCTGCGCGAAACGATCCAAGCGATCGTTCTGGAGGAAATGCGCAAGCTGTTACCCTCACTACAGCCTCAAGTGGACTTCGATCGCAGAGCTCGTTCGATCAGAGATTCAACAGTCACTGGGTGTTCCTCAGCCAGCACCGCCTCAGCCGCAAGCCATGAGCTACGATGCAGCAGCCCGACGCTACGTTACCCATCCGCGCCCACGTGAAGACACCGCATCACCACAGTACGGCCGCCAGACGCCGCCGCCACCACCACCCACCGACGCCTACCGTCCTCCTGTCACCATCGCTACGCCGCGCGGTACGCGCCAAGGAAGGCTGACATTTGGCGGCCCCAGAACGCCCACTCTGCTACCACTCGGGGAAGCCGGCTACACCTACCTCCGCTGCCAGTACGACAGATGGGGCTACGCGGATACGCCCTCAACGCACCGCGCTGCAGCCAGGCGAACGGCCTCGCGACATCGACGACTACCTCACCGGAACACAGTGGCAAGAACGACGACCTTCCCTCTCGCCGTTGCGCTGTCGCTACATGTCACGCACCGCCGGCACTACAATGGCCCAAACCGGGGCGGTCGCCTAGCCCGTATCCGGAAAACTAAGGGCAGCAACGATGGAGGTGCGGTTGCTGAACGACGAAATGCTAAGATCCTCCGCCGTCGACGACGACGCCGCGACGAAGTTCCGAGCCTCCGCCGCACGCCGAACGACGTCCTGAAGACGAAACTTTGCGACCGGAAGCAGACCTGACGACGCAACGCGGAAACAGCGGTGCAAACCGACGTAGCCGTGACCCGACGCCACGACGTAACCGCAACGCAAGGCGGCGGACTAGCGAGCTCAACGTTTGATCGACGGCACACGTCACCGCTCTCGTCGATACTGGAGCCGACTTTCCGTCATCAGTGGGCCGTTCGCGACAAGTTGAAGAAAGTTAGGAAGGCCCCGAGATCGGACCGGGAGGCATCTGATCACGCCGATTGGTGTCGCACGGCGAGAGTCACCATCAATAACTGGATTATCCTGCGAGCTTTGTACTCCTAAAAAAACTGCTCCAGGGATGTGATACTTGGAATGGATTCCCAGTGACCACGGCGCCGTCATCGACTGAGGTCTGAGTCGAGCACCTCAGACAAAGTGCTCCCGCCCCAAGCTACACCAGGGAACCATGCATTGAATGTGGTAGAAGAGCAGGTGACCGTTCCGCCGCCTCAGCGTCATTATTTCCGTCGGCACCGAAAAACCTGCGAACCTTGAAGGCGTCATCGGGCGATCAGCACCTACTCCTGAACCGTCAAATTTGCATCGCACGAGGTATAGCCGAGCTGCGTGACGGTAAAGCAAAGGTAGTGCTGAAAACTTCAGCCACGAATATGGCACCTCAACATTCGTACGACGGTGCCTACATCGACGAATGTGTAGCCGCCAGCGATGCTTTCGCCCTCCGCCCTCTTCGATGCTGCCGAACCTGCTTCGACGAATTGAGGTCCCGAAACGAATTTTGACGTCAACCTGAGCCTTCGAAGGTCAAGCAAGACCAGCTCAAAACCCTGCTCCTGCAATACAAGGACTGTTTCTCGTCGTCATCGCGCGGTCGACAAACGCCCTTGCTAAGCACCGCATTATAACAGAAGAATAGTCTCGACCACTCCGTCAGAGCCCTACAGAGTTGCGACGACAGCGCGACGCGATAAAGAAACAAGTAGACAGATGCTACGCGAAACATCATCCAGCGTCCAAGAGTCCGTGGGCGTCACCCGTGGTGTTAGTGAAGAAGAAGGACGGGACACTGCGCTTCTGCGTTGATTATCGGCGCCTGATAAAAAATCACAAAGAAGACGTGTACCCCCTCCCACGGATAGACGACACCCTTCACAACGCGACGTACTTTTCGTCGATGGACCTCAAGACGGCTATTGGCAGATCGAACTTCTTGAAATAACGTGCCTAAAATAAAAATAAGGAAATAACCAACACTGTTACGCGTAAATGTTGTGTTTAGCCTCACCCGCAGACCAGTGGCCTCAGCGAGCGTCTAAATAAGACCATCGCCCACAGTTGGCCATGTACGTCCACGTTGAGCACAAGACGTGGGACGCCGTCCTTCCGTACGTGACCTTCACTTACAACACGGCCGTGCAAGAAACGACGCAGATGACGCCGTACAAGTTGGTCTACGGAATGAGCCCGGCGACGACGCTCGAGCCATGCTACCGAACGTCACCGATGAAGAAAACCTCGATGCCGCCGCTTACAACGTGCTGAAGAAGCTCGACAGCGCGCCCTGCGCATAAAGACCCAGTAGTATACTGACAGCCGTCGTACAATCTTCGACGACGCTTCGTGGAATACGAGCCCGGCGACCGTGTTTGGGTTTGGACTCCGATACGCCGACGTGGGCTTAGCGAAAAACTGCTTCGGCGATACTTCGCGCCATACAAGGTTCTTCGACGTCTCGGTGCTGTTGACTACGAGGCGATCCCGGACGGCATTACGAACTCCCAGCGACGCCGCGCACGACCTGAAGTCGTCCATGTCGTGGCCTGGAATTTACAATAAATTCTCAAAAATCAGCTGAAAATCACGCCCTCTTCTCTCGACAAATGATGTATTAGTCCACAATATATGACGCGATTGTCGGCAGTTCCACCATTGGCTGATGTTATAATCACAATAACACCCTCATTATTACCTTCGTTGTAATTTGAGTTCAAAAGTAGATAATATGTATGTTTATATTGTGTTATGCCGTTAAAACACCGAACAAAAATGATTATTTGCACTTCCGGTCTCACTGACAGCTGTGTGCTCGTAGTTGCGTGGTTTGCGTTTTCTTCACCATGCGCAGTGCCAAAATCGTGAATATTCTGTGCTTTTGACCATCGCCGGTTGCTGTTGAGAGTGGCAGCCGTTTGAGGTTGCCTCGTCAGCTGGAAACTGCATCGTCGGCACGTCTCACGACCGACCGAGGCAGCGGTGCAGCATTTCTCCGATAACAATGCTGGCGCCGGCTAGTTTAGGATACCTGTGTTTGCTGTATGGCGAGAGTCCCGTTCACTGTCTGTTCAGTATGTCATCGAGCCGTACGGCGTATCCTCCCGTAGTCTCACGTTCCCCAGAAACCGCGACACAACCAAGCAGACTCGCATTTTCACGGTAGCTGCAGACAGCCGGGGGATGGGTCCGCGCCGGCCCGACGCCACACGATCCTTTCTTCTAGTCTTCAGTTCTTTGTTGTCAGCCCGCACTCGCTGTGCGCCCGCATTCGAAGAGCAAACGCATCGAAGTACCGCCACTGGGAGAAGGGTGCACGCAGCATTGCCGTGTGAATACGATTCAAGCGCGAGCAGTGCGACGAGGCGGTGTATCGGAGTGTGGGTCGAAACCCATCTCAGCTGTCATTCGTTCCAAACGCGCACGCAGGTTTGCGTCCATGGTTGGCAGAGCGATGAAAACACTACGGCAATTCGAGGTCACACCCAACATTACCAAACCGACTCGCAGTTTTCAAGCACGCGTGATACATGGTGCGATGGGCTCCGCTCGACGACGACCACGCAAGCTGACCGGAAGTGGCGCCACAGACCACGTGGTTGCGCCGAGACGCCAGAAAGAAAAAAATGAAGAAAAAAAATGCCGCCGGCGCTGACGTAACTCTTCGGCGCCTCCTCGCACCTCCGTCCTCCCTCCTTTCACGCCCCGCGCAGCTTTCCGCGCGCTCGTGGCGTTGAGTGGAGGAAGAAAGCTGCGGAACGTGATCTGTATAATTTGGTAACACCACTTAGACTGTCGGATTCGAAAAATTTTTGCGGCATATGCCTCGTGAAGAGTTATACGTCAATAATGAGACTATTCTAATATAACTAAGAAAGGTGCTGCAGGGCCCCTTTAAGCCGTTTTTTGCGCGTTAGCGAACCTGGGGACTCTTTTTCCTTCATTATTGTAATTTATTTTGTATGCACTTGTTTTTTTTTCTCTTGTTCTTTCAAAGCATCGGGACGATGCTTTTTCAGAGGGGGCAATGCCACGCCCACTTCGGTTTATTTCGTGTATTCGGGTTTGACCAGCAAGGACGATTATCAACGCCCGACGCTGTCCGCGAAGCAGTGTTCGAGAAGCTTCGCGATTGTAGTAGATCGTTTCGTTAGATTGCGCGCCGCACGCGAATGTTCCAGCTTTGTCGAGAGATACGCCGCCACCAGCGATATCGCTGGAAAGTTCGATAGCACCTGTATAAAAGCCGAGCGCTTGACCGCTTGTCAGTTGTCGACGGTCGACGCTCTGTTTGCCGCTATCAGTGCATCGCTGTAGTTGTCTTTCAGTTCCCGGCCACAAGTACGGCCAAATAAAGAGTTTCATCTCTGACGTGCTGACTGCTGCCTTCGACGACGTCACGACAACGTGACACGTATTTGCGGCTGTGTTGGCAATAACTTCTATTTATCACCGCTATATCAAGTTCCCGTGGGTACTAGTTTCACAGCCGACGTTTGCAGAAAGTCCTGCGAACGTAACTGTATTTCTTCTTTTTCCTTGGCGTTGCATACTACTACATGCTCGGTCTCGTAGACTATCTTTCCACCAGCAACCTCGAAGTGGTGAAGCTTTGGTCTATAATTTGTTGATGACAGAGAGCGGCAAGTTCACTGGAATGCAAATGGAACGATAATTAAGGAGCATTGAAAAAAACGCCAGGGCCTGCGCGGGAAAGCGCAGCAATATAAGTACGTTAGCAACGTCCCCACTACGCCACAAATCATATTTTTGGGAAGTCGGGCCGCACCCACCACGACATTATTCGTTATTCTGCGGAAAAGCGAGGTACCATCTGTAAGGCATTATGTGCATTTTGTTGATGCGACGGTTGATGACGATGAAGAATTATGGCTGAGCCCTTTGTAATGGGTTGGAAGCGTTAAACGACCCACTAGTTACGTAATTCATACTGTGTGACGTCCGGTCGTTATTTAACTATCCCATCACGCTTTATACCAAACGGTAACCGGAGAAACGGAGGGCGAGATAGAGGGAATTAACTTTATTGAGACCCTGAGGAAATGGATCATGGGAGCCTTATGGGCTTCCTTGCCAACCAATAGAAGTGCACTTGCGAGGAACCCTCTACGCTATAAATCATCATAGTTTTTGTGAAGTAGAAAAGCAGCCACCATGCAATTTTTAGTCATTCTGCGGAGACCCGTGGTACCTGTTAAACACCTGTAAGGTATTACGTGCACTTTGTTGATGCTGTGGCTGATGACGATGAAGAATTATCGCAGAAGCCTTTGTAATGGGTTGGAAGCACTCAACAGCCCCACTCGTTGCGCAATTCGCGTTGTGTGATGCCCGGTTACACAATTCGCGTTTGTGTGACGCCTGGTTTTTATTTTACTCTCCTACCACAGTGCATTACATATGTTAATGTGGTTCCTTCGCGACATGAAGCCTGTATAGGGTCCTTTTGCAACGCAGTTTCAAGCACCGGCATGGCTCAGAGGTAGAACACTGGGCTCCCAAGCAGAGGGCCCAGGTTGGAACCTCGTTCCATCCTGGACATTTTTTTCTTATTTTCGTGCGATAGCGGTTACGGACACCGGCGGCGGACAACTACGGCGCCGAAAACGGCCGTTGAAATGATCTCATAACAGCTTTCGCTGTAAAAGGCGTCGCATTTGCTCATGTTTTGTGTGAGCACCCCAATGAAACGAATGCACTGAATAAAGAAACAGAAGTAGCGGCATTTGCCCGCTGAGAAGGCCGATCAATACGCAGTGCGAGACAACTTGTCAAATGACATTGAAACGCACACGAATTTAGACCCCCCCCCCCAAAAAAAAACACTGAATCGTAGGCACGGCAGATCACAAAGTTTCCATGCGCACCGAAGCCGTAGTTGTAACGAAATTGTTCTTGAACTCCTCTGATAGCGTCCGCGCAACAGTCGTTGTTTATGTACTCACAAATTCTGATATTTTGCGGCCTAAAGTTCACAGCGCGGTGCCAAAACGCGCTCGTACCAAAAGCGAAACCATCAGTATGAACATACATGCAGACGCTCATACATGCAGAGGCACCGTCAGTCGTCGCGAACCCGTGCGATCACTGCCTTGAGGCCTCTTTCTCTAATGCTCCGCTTGGTTATACAGGCAGTCTACTCTAACGACATATTTCACACAATTTGCACTCAGCGACTGACTATACCTTTTACGCAAGAAGCCGGCTCAGGGGTCTTTATCGCGGTGATAGTGTGAAGTGGGCGCTCAGTTTTCTGCAAAGAAACAGCGACTGTAAACTATATTGTGCTTTCTGTTCGTCGAAAATTATTCTTTTGACAGGAAAGAACATATTTCTTCTCGAAAGTACCTGCAGAAATGTCCCGGAGTGCTTCCGCGAGGTGATTTTTAGAGCGCCGACAGCAAACCTATGGGGCGCTCGCCAGCGGCATCCTGCCTAGCACGCAATAGAGGCGAATATGATAGAGGGCGACTCCGTAACTCCTCGCCGCCAATAGCCTGCTGAATTAAAGCGGTGCACATACAATGTTTTTTAGATTATCAAAGCAGATAGCAACCAGTGCAACCACATCGACCAGTGTTGCGGAATGGGTGCCTCCATTCCATTCCAATTCTATTATGGGGAATAGAACTTCCCACAATTCCATTCCTTTCAATTCCTCGGAATGAAAAAACATGGCCCATTCCCACTCTGGGAATGGCCGGGCAATTCAATTCCATTCCTCTAATTCCTAAAAGTAGGAAAGACGTCTTGATAGTTTTATCGAGTTAAGAATGAGCGCCCGATAAAGCTGATGTCATAATATGCATTAGAACTTGAAAAGTAAGCAAAAACACGTTTACCAAGGTCGAGGAATAGTAGCTTGGTGGCATATATCGTGCAGTACAACCACCCAACTAATTCCCACAGGGGCAGTTCTCCCGCTATTTGCATGATCAGCATGTTTGAACGAATGGTGATGTTTTAATATTGTTAAGCTTTAATATTGCTTAATATTGTTTAAGTTTAATGTATATTTGCTAAAGATTGACGACATAGCGTATTTTTATGCTGACAAAAGTAGTATTCAAGAAGATTAAGCAGTTTTGTCACGCGTCTGGAGTAGTCGTGATTATAGAGAAGACTAAAGATTTGGTAAACGGGGAACAAAACCCTCTAGATCTGCTGGTACTAGTGGAACAGTGCACGCTCGGGCACCTTGTGCCTTTGCATCGAATACGGAACACTGGGCCGCAATGCTCGTCAGCACTCACGCTTGTCAAGCGCGCCTCGCAAGCATGGATGGGGTGAGGAGAACTTTCTGCGCTCGCCTGTGCGCAGGTATGCAATGTCTTCCTTGTCGCAAAGGTGATTTACGTGTGTCAGGTACTAAACTGCTCGTGAAATAAAGATCAGACTGTGCACGAGTATTCGCAACTTTCGTGTGGGGGTGGGAACCAACGCGCAGGGATAATTTGTTGTTCCCTTCGCTATCTGCTGGGATAATGCATTGTTTGGACACTGACCTATGCCTCCTTTTCTAGTAGGCAAGTTGCTTGTAAATGTACCATGCTTCTAATCAGCCAATTCATTTTTAAAATACTGCTTTATTGCTAAATTCGAGGCTCTGACTTACAAATTTTTGAAGTTTGAAAAACAGCACGTAGACAAAAAGCCGGCAGATCCCACGCAATGTGGGAATCGAAGTAATGCGAAGCAGCCAGCAAAGAGCTGCATATATCGTCTTGTTTGTCATTGAGGCAAACGAAGTCATTCATGTCGTGACATCTAGTTCACTATATATCGCAAGTTTGCCATGAATGCATGGATGTATAATCTGGTATATGCCATGCTAATGAAACGTTCATTCTGGTACATATATACGATTCGTGATCTGCTATTTATATTCTACAACGCGCTCAGGTCATGCCACACTGATTTCGTATATATCCAGCTAACAAACGGCCGCGAACGCACCATGAGCGTGCGTCCTAAATCATGCCCTACATGACATGCGCGTCGTGAATTTTCATATTAAATCCTGTTATTTATGGTCGTTCCGACAGTCATGTCGCGCAATACCAATTTTGATGTATATCAACCTAGCGAGACGTCCGCCAGCGCACCATGAGCGTGGCACGTAAGTCATGCTGCACATGACACGTGTGTCATGATTTTTATGTTACTGCCTATTATTTATGTTCATCACACAGTCACATCATGCAATACCAATTTGGTGTATATCGATCTAGCCAAACTGCCGCCAGCGCACCATGAGCGTGGTACGTAAGTCATATGCTGTACATGATGTGCGTGTCATGCTTTTCACATTAACTCCTGTTATTTATGTTAGTCACACAGTCCTGTCGCGCAATAGCAATTTTGGTGTATATTAAGCTAGCGAAACGTCCGCCAGCGAACCATGAGCGTGGCACCTAAGTCATGTTATACATGACATGCGTGTCATGCTTTTCATGTTAACCCCTGCTATTTATGTTTGTCACACAGTGGGGTCGCACGCAATACCAATTTTGGTGTATATCAGCGAACGAAACGTTCGGCTGCGCACCATGAGCGTGGCACGTAAGTCATGATAAACATGACATGCGTGTCATGATTTTCTTATTAACTCCTGCTGTTTATGTTCGTCACACAGTGAGGTCACGCAATACCAATTTTGGTGTATATCAAGCGAGCGAAACGTCCGCCAGCGCACCATGAGCGTAGCACGTAAGTCATGATAAACATGACATGCGTGTCATGATTTTCATAATAACTCCTGCTATGTATGTTCGTCACACAGTGAGGTCACGCAATACCAATTTGGCGTATATCAAGCGAGCGAAACGTCCGCCAGCGCACCATGAGCGTGGCACGTAAGTCATGATGAACATGTCCTGCGTGTCATGCTTTTCACATTGACCCCTGCTATTTCTGTTTGTCACACAGTGAGGTCACGCAATACCAATTTTGGTGTATATCAAGCGAACGAAACGTCCGGCTGCGCACCATGAGCGTGGCACGTAAGCCATGATAAACATGACATGCGTGTCATGCTTTTGATATTAACTCCTGCTATTTATGTTCGTACACAGTGAGGTCACGCAATACCAATTTTGGTGTATATCAAGCGAGCGAAATGTCCGCCAGCGCACCATGAGCGTGGCACGTAAGTCATGATAAACATGTCATGCGTGTCGTGCTTTTCATATTGACCCCTGCTATTTCTGTTTGTCACACAGTGAGGTCACGCAATAACCAATTTGGTGTATATCAAGCGAACGAAACGTCCGGCTGCGCACCATGAGCGTGGCACGTAAGCCATGATAAACATGACGTGCTTGTCATGCTTTTCATATTAACTCCTGCTATTTATGTTCGTCACACAGTGAGGTCACGCAATACCAATTTTGGTGTATTTAAGCTAGCGAAACGTCCGCCAGCGAACCATGAGCGTGGCACGTAAGCCATGATAAACATGACATGCGTGTCATGCTTTCATATTAACTCCTGCTATTTATGTTCGTCACACAGCGAGGTCCCGCAATACCAATTTTGGTGTATATCAAGCGAGCGAAACGTCCGCCAGCGCACCATGAGCGTGGGCACGTAAGTCATGATAAAATGTCATGCGTGTCGTGCTTTTCATATTGACCCCTGCTATTTCTGTTTGTCAACACAGTGAGGTCACGCAATACCAATTTTGGTGTATATCAAGCGGGCGAAACGTCCGCCAGCGCACCATGGAGCGTGGCACGTAAGTC
Organism: Rhipicephalus sanguineus; assembly: GCF_013339695.2. Classification (NCBI taxonomy): domain Eukaryota; kingdom Metazoa; phylum Arthropoda; class Arachnida; order Ixodida; family Ixodidae; genus Rhipicephalus; species Rhipicephalus sanguineus. The sequence continues at coordinate 61,450 of NW_023615218.1, forward strand.
ATGATAAACATGTCATGCGTGTCGTGCTTTTCATATTGACCCTGCTATTTCTGTTTGTCACACAGTGAGGTCACGCAATACCAATTTTGGTGTATATCAAGCGAGCGAAACGTCCGCCAGCGCACCACGAGCGTGGCACGTAAGTCATGTTATACATGACATGCGTGTCATGATTTTCGTATTTACTCCTGCTATTTATGTTCGTCACACAGTGAGGTCGCGCAATACCAATTTTGGTGTATATCAAGGGAGCGAAACGTCCGCCAGCGCACCATGAGCGTGGCACGTAAGTCATGTTATACATGACATGCGTGTCATGATTTTCGTATTAACTCCTGCTATTTATGTTCGTCACAGAGTGAGGTCGCGCAATACCAATTTTGGTATTGCGCGATCCAAGAGATGACAAACACGTGATGCGGAGACAGAAAATTAGATGGGTAGATGAGATTAAGAAGTTTGTAGGTATAACGTGGCAGCAGAAAGCACAGGACCGGGTTGATTGGCGAAACATGGGAGAGGCCTTTGCCCTGCAGTGGGCGTATACAGGCTGATGATGATGATGATGAGTTAAGTAGGCGATCACGAGAGCACCCAGACGTAGGCGGATAGATAGATAGATAGATAGATAGATAGATAGATAGATAGATAGATAGATAGATAGATAGATAGATAGATAGATAGATAGATAGAATAGATAGATAGAAGATAGATAGATAGATAGATAGATAGATAGATAGATAGATAGATAGATAGATAGATAGATAGATAGATAGATAGATAGATAGATAGATAGATAGATAGATAGATAGATAGATAGATAGATAGATAGATAGATAGATAGATAGATAGATAGATACGCTCATAGTCGTAGAGGTTCGCCAAGAAATGCTTCGCATTTGAAACGTGCTCTATTTTTGGGAAAAGACGTAATTCCATTCCCATTCGATTCCGTGCAAAAGGCGCCTAATTCTATTCCCGTTCCATTCATCCAAGCGTTGTCCTCATTCCATTCCCATTCCATTCTGGGGTCGCGGAAGTGTGGAATGATTCCGGAGTCATTCCAATTCCGGACGGACAACTCCGCAACACTGCAATCGACGTTGGCAGGTCGCGGGATTGAATCCCGGCCGCGGCGGCCGCATTTTCGATGGAGGCGAAAATGCTTGAGGCCCGTGTGCATAGATTTGGGTGCACGTTAAAGAACTCCAGGTTGTCGAAATTTCCGGAGCCCTCCACTACGGCATCTCTCATAATCGTAACGTTGTTTCGGTAAATTAATCCTTCAAAATTATATATTACAAAGTCGACGTTGCCTCACAATGCTGAGCCTTTGACAAAAAAATGTTTGAGGATTTGGCATGACAGCATGGTATAAAAAAATTGGCCGCGTATCTGCGTGCTTCGCTGCAAATGTCGTCGAAAGACGATACAGGAGGCGCTGCGTGAGATATGGACAACGTCTGGCAAACGTCGGGAAACATGAGCTTGTGCAGGGCGCACGAAGGAAGGAAGTTCTTCCTCCTCTGTGACAGAGGGCTTTCTTCGGCGTGCATAGCGTCACATTTTCAGCGAAGCCGCCATTTTAAGCGCTGCTTAAGAACTAGGGTCTTTAGAATTACGTATCTATGTATTTTCTGGTAAAGGACCACACCACGTAATACTTACCTAGGGATGTTGTGCCTCAGATATGCGTAATGTTGCTTTTTGTTCGACAATGTCCACAAGTATTAACCTAGCCACCAGTTCAAGATGGCTGGGCGTTCAGCAAGTGGTCAACTTGGCCGGGTGGCTGACAGACCAAAATTTCTGCGTTTAAGTTCCCCAAGAAGGACTATCATCTTTAAAAAGTTACACCACCTGGTCCTCTTAAAGTTCCGTTCATCGCGGGCACCTTGCCCGATGTTAACGCGTCCTTGCAAGTGGAGCACACCATGAATCATTGAGGAAGGACAACTCACGATAGGGGCCTATCATATCCCAATGCATTGCGAAAGTGTGGCGGAAGTGACGTCAGGTTTATGGAGCAAACAAACCGGTATGGGGCAAACAAACAGCAGACGCCCCCGCGGCGTGCTCTCCGCGGTGGTTGGCTTCAGCTCAGATTTGTAGTCCCGGCGTAAACTTAGCGCGTATTGTGCGGTTCGCACGTAGTAAAACGTTGCAAGCAGACGTTTACCAGGCTGTCCGTGCGTGACAGGCCGAGCACTACGTGCTGAAATTCTTCGTGGAGCGTTTTTGTGCAAGAGTACAGAAAGTACCGGTACGTGCCGTAATCAAAAACATTCAGCCCCTCCATCACCGTATGCGAACTGACCTAGCAGTGACTTACGCGTTTCTGATGGGCGTTTAGATCTTTGTTTTCCTTTCTCGTAGCCCGATTTCCCGATCTATTGCCTGATTAGCGGTTCTTCGCTCGTGTATATGGAATGAGCGCAGTAGCTATTCGGCGCAGCTTCAACCTATAGTAGACGTAACTTCACGTCGAAAAGAGGACACCGCTTTATTGTATAGCGATTGTGCACTTAAATTGTGTAATCCCAGTGCGCACACAACACAAGCACGCAGCGAGCGCACACCGAACAGTACATACATCACGTAGTCCGATAATACAACAAAAGTTTATTGCCCTTTCGTTAAACGACACAGCCTCTAAAACGTACGATGCCTTCAGCGCATGTTATGTACGGCGCGTCAGACGCCAAAAACAAACGTTCACATGAGGTTCTGCGTTGACAGAATGAGTAACAAGCACAGAGCGCACATCCGAGAGCTTCGCACGCAAATACCATGCCGTAGTGATCAGCAATGAAGCGAACGTATACGTACACATGAAAAATTGACGCCCGGTACTGTCCGCAGTGCACGCGATTTTGCACCGGGTATACGCAACAGCTGGGCATTGCGTAGCTTTCCTAAAGAACACACACAAAGAGCAGCATTCATGAATCGACTACTACACCGCTTGCACGTCGAAAAACAAACAAAAAAGAAAAAGGCTGCAAAGTTTCGCGATGCGCGCATGCGCTTGCAAACGTCACGACGGAAATCGCGAAATGTTTCGCTGCGCCTCGCTAGGAGGTGATGCGGGCGTTTGCGATGTGGAGGCTTCACGAATGTGACGGTCAGGGCCTCTCCTTAGTATTCCTTCCTCCATGCCATGAAATTCACTGTAGCTGTTGTTGCTGAGACAGTGTAAGGGGGAATGGCCACAGCGTTTTACCCAGCCCCTTACACAGGCCCGAATGCAGTGGCGCGTGCCAGCGCACATGGGTGTGTCTGCGTTACACCAAGCTAGGACAGCATATGGCAGCACAGGGCCCTAAAGTGCTCTGCACGTGTCATTGTCAAGGCGGTCGAAGAACAAGAGGAAGAAGACTTCTCCTTGGCGCGAGCGCGCGCTAAGATGGCTATGCTACACTCACAGCGGCGCGGCTGCATCATGTGGATGGAGAGGCTGTGCCGCGAGATGCAACGCGGGAGAGGAGAGAAAGAGGAGAGAAGGCGACGCATGCGCAGTGGGCGCGGACGCCACCGCCGGACACAGCCCCGTGCAAAAGCTGCTTCGCATCTAAAGGTTTGGGAGATCCCACCCTGTGAGGATCGGATTTCACGTGAAGCGGTCGGCGGGGTAATTATCTACGCTGTAATGTTTAGGAGCAAAGCTCCCCTTGGGTGTGGGCCCGTACCTCCTCTGTAGTATTTCAGATAGTAGCATGTAGCAGTAGGTAGCCACCTATAGTTCTTGGGAGTTGTCACTACATGTGCGTTTGTCGTAGCCAACCCTCTAGTCTCGAAAGATCCCTATATGGCGCGGAGGAGCTCGGCTGCGCTGCAGATGCGTGCTCTAGTCCCCCCCTCCTCTATCCTCTGCGAGACCCGAAGCCAGGCAGTGCTGCTAGCGATGTTTCTTGATTGAAAAAAACGACTACTCGCGCTGCACAAACCGTTCACTGGACCACCCGTATGATATAGGCACTGGATTTTGACCTCCAAGGTAGTGCCTGGGGTGAGATTTCCTCCTGTGCGTGATAAAACAATACAACTTCACAGCGTACAGTTAAAATTAAAGTGAGCTGCAAGTCGTCATTACTCTCATCGACCCTTTAGTATAAACGCGCCGATCTCACGTCGTGGATGTACTGGGCAGAATTCACGGAAGGTTCACATATGGCGCGTGTCATTGGTGCAAGGCAATCGTTCGATTTAGTGCGGCGACGTACGCTAAGGGGACCGTTGTAATGAAGGGACCACGTAAACCAACAGTACAATAAAAGTTTTATGTTTAATAATACACGATGTTTCTCACGTGTTTACTTACTGGGCGAATTACTCGGAGCATTCACCGTTTACCGATGATTTCCTCCGGAGCTTCGCGCAATGATGTGGATTGACGTATTTTTGTAAGTGCAGTAGTTGTGTGCACATCGTGGGCTTACCATGAACGTCGACTACGCTGGTGTTAGGGTAACTTAAGGTCTGAGGTAACAGCACTCACATTAGAGCACAGCCGTCAGTATTAAAGAAACGAAGCGCACTTTACGGTTAGATGATGCGAATATCATACGTAATCTTCGTTAACGTATTCCTCTGGGGTGGAACAACGCTTGAACATAGCTTGTTGAATCATAGGAATACGAAAGTAACGTGCATTATATTGCACGAAAAGCGGAGCCAACACTGGAACCAAGGAAGGTAATCTAACATGGCGCCTGTAGTAGGAGTGCATTTTAGTGTTTATTGTTTTGTTATAAACATAGATAGCCAGAATCACAACTACAATTGATGTTGCCCCGACAGTACCCCTGTACAAGGTGTTTTTCCACAGGAACTTCTAGACCTGGCGTGGCTCTGTGGTAGAATTGACTGCCACTCAGAATTCTTGGGTTAGATTCTGCTGGGATTCTTATTATTCTTTGCATTCGTCGGGTCAACGCTGCCGATGTGGGTTTTTGTTAACCTCCCGCATTTAGATACCAATGTCTGTTCTTGCCATTCCTGGGTAGATATAAAATCTCAGTCAATATGTGGCGCATACCCCTTTACACGGCCGTTGTATACGGGTATGGCAGTATACGGCATGTTAGTCTCAATTGTCAGTCGGCGTTTGTGATGCCCTGACTTATCTCTTGTGTTCGTGTTTGGACGCGCTCGCTCTATACTATGAATACCTAGCAACTAGCTCAGATCTGTCATCCCGGGCAGTCAGTGATGGCCGGTATCGAAGATGCATGTGTCTTAAATACTCTTTGAGTACACTGTACCTGTGTCGCGATACGCCTTGCAAGACGAGAATCTCTATCTGTATTCTGATACATTCAATAATCTATCGTGTATCTTATGATACAAGATACCACTATCGCAACACCACCATGCGAAACAATGAACGATGGCTCAACTCCGCTTCTCAAGCTCATACATCTGCCACTAAGCCATCTGAATAAAACTAAAGACAGCGATATTATTTTCTTTGCCCCAGAGTCCTCCAGCGAGGGCAGGCCATCAGGTTGCGCGTCCCTATTGGGGGAGTAGAGTCACGAGGTGGCGCTAACGGTATCTCGACAAAAAGAAGCCCCCGAACACGCAGCCGACCATTTGTTTTTCGGTATTTTTTTTTTGGTTTGCGTTAGTGCCATGACACCGTCATAACTACTGTGCGGTGCATCATACTACAATACGTGCGGCGTCTTTCGCACAAATTCTGACACGCTATACGGTCGTTATCGAAGTTTCTCTTGCGTGGTTCTTCGTTATGGAGTCTGAACAATGCAGAATGGGGTTGCTTTGCTGCTCGAGGCTTTAATACAGCAGCGATCTGAAAGACCTCGCACATGCAAGTACGATATACGAGAGGTTGACTTATATGCGAAGGAGAATTAACAGCTATCGCACCCTGGTGCCGATTGTAGATGCAATAGAACAAGCATTTAATTACCTGAAGATATGGGGGCGTATGAATCTCTGTTCTTTCTGCAAAATTATTCAGGGAGTTTTAATCATAATTTTAGTGTTAGCACACAAGTCTTTGCTTATTACCGTGCGCGTTTGCTTCTTCTCCTCCGTTTGCGTCCCATACATTACCTAGGGTTCTGTACAGTTCATGCCCGTCTGTTTACTGCACTTCAAATAATCAGCGCAATAAACGGACGGCCATGGAAAGAAACACGCAGGACTAGCCTGACTTCCAAGTGATTTTTTTTAACAAGAAAGCACGTCATAAGCGTGCGCGAAAGTTAAAACCGGAAAAAAAGAACAGCTAGAAAAATGCAAAGATAGAAACCAGGCAAAATACTAACAGTCACAGCAGCGGCTGCGCCCACCCCGCATCCCAAAAAACCCAGCTCTCTGTCAGATAGCAAAACTGAAGGCTTGCTAACGCAACCGTTCTTTTCTCACGTCATCTGCGTAGCCTCACTGATTACTCCTGAGGCTGTGTAAGTCAGCTACTTTGTTATGTTTACTGCAATATGTCTCTTGTAAACTGCCGCTAAAATACATTGCCTGCGTCCTTTTTTTTAACTGTCTGCGTCATCCCTACTATACACGTGTTTGCATTCTATTTGAGTTTACTGTTATGCCAAGGCAACGTTGAAGACAAAAAGGTTAGGTAAAAGAGCGATATGGAATGAAATGGAGTTTGCATTATACCGTATTTACTCGAAGCTAGGGCCGGCTCCGATTCTAAGCCGACCCCCGAAATTCGCCAGGCCGGAAAAAAAGAACCTTAATCATTGTACTCGATCTAAGCCGGGCGCCCCCCCCCCCCTCTGTTACTCGAATAAATACGGTAACAATGGAAATTATAAGAAAATATCTTAAATTTCTGAGGAAGGGAATTCTGGAAACATCATTATATTAAGCATGTTAATGCTTGTTGGCGGGCAAGGGGGATCTGAAGCATTGTAACGAAAAACAGTGTAAGACGACAGGATTGGAAAGGGGCACCCAATAAGTAGCAATGGATCAGGGCGAAATGAGCGGCCGCGGGTCTAGGTATCGGCTTCCCAGCAGCTCAACGTTTTGACGGCCACACGGAAAGGAAGCGCCATCGTCCCTGAGAAGCGACAGGCTGACGGTCCGCGCGCCGGTTGTTTTGCTCGAAGTATGTTTCAGAGCTCGCAGCACGCTAGCACATGAGCGCAGTCGCGTGGTTTTATTTCATATCTCACGGGCCTTTTTTTAGAAGCCGGAAAAAATCCCACACGCAGCAAGTTCGTCGCCACACACACAAAACAAAAACAAAATGGATCAGTCGGTTGGAATGCCCTCTACGGCGCGATGAAACGCACTTCACCCTAAATGAATATTAATAATTTTTGGTACTTGACTTTAGTTAAATGGCCACTTAAGTGCAATATTAAAATACCACAACGAGCGCCACATGACATTAAACAATAGGCCGTTGGTATCACTCAATGCGGCTGACCACTTTTGTTAATATCTGGATAATTAACGTTAAACACCCTCAATGCTTCTCCGTGAAATATGATTGTCTGATACAGAATCCTCTTGTTATTTTGCTAAGATATATTTTTCTTTTTTAGGTTACCGTAAATGTTTTCGTTTATGTTTCTTATTTAGAAATCACCAGGCAATCGAGCTATTCGAGAGACAAATAGAAAGGGAAACGCAAGAAGGTTAACCTGGTGCGAGTGACCGGATTGCTACCCTGCACAGGGTGGCGAAATAGGGGTAGTTAAATTGGACAGAGAGAGAGAGATAAAATGAAAACGAAAAGAAACACATGCACACACGCAGGACGTTCACCAGCCGCTTTGAGAGACCGGTTGAACGCAAAAGTTCAGTAGCGCCTGCACAGCCTTCTTCTGTGACGTTAGGTCCAGTCGATGGCGTAGGATTCTTTCTCCCGAATGGGTTCGGTCGTCCACTTTATCGTGCACGTTGCAAACTGACGCTACCCTTCCGTGCAGGCTATGGTTGGGTGTCGCATTTACGCACGCGTACGCGTACCGCATACGAATGTCCAACACCGCAGCATGTGACCACTGCGGCAGTGATGAAACTATTCAATCGGGTCTGTAAGTTGCAGTAGTGTGAAGAGCTGTGGTATCCTGCGATGCTTCGTCCCACTACAATACGTCTGAGACGTTTCTGGGTTACAACTTCCCACGCTGAATAAATGTTAAAATATTGCACGTTAGTGAATATGCTGCTAGCGAACGCTTTACGCCAGCAAATAAGTAGAACATGAAAAATAATTGCAGTTTTATGTCCTCATTGTAAAGACGATGCGTCACAAAAAATGTCGCTGCAAGCTTTGTTGCTGTCCTACACATGTAGGGGGTTCCGGTATTCCGAAAACGGTAATACGCTTACGGACAAGGCGACACTGCACAGCGGTATTTACGCCATTGTGCGAAGGCTTCTTGACGTTCCCGTAAGCAGATGGGAATCCGCTGGCTGGTCGGTAGTAGAGCAGCGACACCCATCAATATCAATTGTCCCAAGCAAAAGCCACTGACAGCGCGGCGTATAAGTAGCTACCATGGTTAGCAGCCAAAGCAACCCGAGTAAGTATTCTCGGAATGGAACTAATATACTTTCAGCAAGACAGACGGAACTTTTGGGATATAACAGAGATTTTATTTAAATAAGCAAAGTTGTTCGCAGGAAAAGCATCTTGAAGCAAACATTCGCACATACCATTTTCGGCTTCATTGTATACATCTATAATTACAAATTTGCAAATGTATCGAAGTATCCTAAAATACATAAGGAAGTATCGTATCGAATACAATTACTCCGGTAGTATCATGTGTCTGTAACTCAAGTACATCATGCCCGATTATCTTGTATAGTATCGCGATACAATTTCAAAGTATCCTTGCCCAGCCCTGCGGGCAGTCATATTCGTCAAACCCTCTTGGCCTCCCATAGCAATTGTGGTCTACACCGAGTTAAGTAGGCGATCACGAGAGCACCCAGACGTAGGCGGATAGATATAGATAGATGGGATGGATGGATGGATGGATGGATGGATGGATGGATGGATGGATGGATGGATGGATGGATGGATGGATGGATGGATGGATGGATGGATGGATGGATGGATGGATGGATGGATGGATGGATGGATGGATGGATGGATGGACGGACGGAGGACGGACGGACGGACGGACGGATGGATGGTGGATGGATGGATGGATGGATGGAACGGACGGACGGACGCACGGACGGACGGACGGACGGAAACGTTCCAAGCGTCTTTTGTTCGCGAAGAAATACTTGCATTTAATTCATTGTTGGAGTTTACGCCCCAAACCCACGACATCATTACGAGCGACGCCGGAGTGAAAGGCACCGGAAATGTCCGCCGTTTGGGGTTCTTAACGTGCACCTTAGCATTTGCTTCCATCGAAATGCGGCCGCCGCTGGTAGGATTCGATTCCCCGACCTTCGGGTCAGCCTTCGAGCCTCATAACCACTAGACGACCGTCGCAGTTATACATGGATGCTTTACACTAACGCTACGAAATGGTAATTTATGGCGTGTGTCAAGTTATCACTATTCCCATCCAAGAGTAAACATCGCTAATAGTGCGTAATAAATAAGAAACACAGAGTTCCCGCGAACGGCGAACGTATACTTCCAGCTTCGTAAAGGTGGAGAAATGTTTTGGCAAATCGGTGTATCGATCAGGTACATCATTTACACGAGGTCCTTAATGTGAAAGCATCAAAAATGATCTTTCATGTGAATCACAGAAAGTTCCACATTTCATGTGCGTAACCCTTGACAACAATAAAATTGATCATTGTAAATCAGAAAAAAGTTAAAAGGTTCCATCCCGAAATTTTTCACTGCGAAGAAAAACAATGAATGATGCCATGGCAGAACAGAACACTACTGTTCAGCGTCATATTTGCGTCAAGTGCATGACACATTTCAAGGGTAAACGGTGGATTATTCTGTCCTTATTCTTCTTAGTCTATCTGACCCAGCAGAATAATTGTTTGTTCACCTCTCACAAACAGACGCTTATATGAAATGGACAAAAAACCTAGGTCGATTCTGTATTCCGCACTTCTCGCCGGCTATTTCTGATTGCACGAAATGGTCCGCACCGTGCCAACAGGGCTTCTGTGGCACGCGGTGCAACAACGTCACGGAAGCGTCTCATCGCATAATGACTGTTTATTCCACATGTGCCAGGACATAAAGAATGAATTACTTAATGATGCGTCTTTCTTTGTATTACTGTTTGCAATCAATCAAAATGTTTAATCTGAACGGAAATCGCTTGCCGTTCACGCGAAGTATCAAAGCCAAGAACTCTAAAGTCGTCATAATGACCTGTACGCACCAAACACTCAACTTATATGCCGAACAAAACCTACACATTCGAGGAATAGTCTGTTAGTGGCCCGCTCTAAACGGAATATAAGATGGCTACCTGTCGATCGTATTAGCACGTATTCGTTACTCGCAGCTGGAAAAATCGATTGATGTGCCCATAAACTATTATGTTAAGTATTACTAAAACACCGTTAGCTGCCTCAGTGCCTTACAACAACGCTTAGCGAGCTCTTCCTTGCATAAGATGTGCTTTCTTTACGTTTTGCTGCTAGCCTTCGCGATCGTTGCAAGCCGCCGCTCGATAAACAATGGGAAGTGCAGGAGAGGCACCAGAATAACCAGTCCGCGCTTAAGTTCTGAAAGTCCACAGTGGCGTAGCGGCACACGCTGTGGAAGTGCACCGTTAGCAAGAAGCAGGAGTATCCTGCGTTCAAGGTAGACATGGCAGTCTCGAACCGCGTGGTGCGATGCGCTGCGACCCTGCTTATTCACGGCTCACCGATGAACTGTGTACCATTCTGGACCGTCGACGCTGCCGCCCGCGTCTAAGGACTCGAACCACAAGCACAGGCCGGGATGCTTGTGGTTGCACGGCGCTCAACATAACCGGACGTCTTCGATGAAGTTTCGACTCTCTCACTGAAGACAACTACACCCTCACCACTTCTGCGCGCTTATCGAGTCGCGTCAACAATGAAATAATGCATCGTGTTGCAGCAGGCACTGCTATTGGTTATCTCAGGAAGGAAAAGGGATTTATGGATAAAAGGAAGAGGGTTAAACTAGCGTTTCGATAAAAACTTCTCCTTTCCAAACGTGCTTTCGTTAGCGGTCAAGCAGATTGGGCGTAGGGCTCAGCGAACGGAATATAAAGAAACTGTACCAGATGTACTTTATTATACGCCTGCCACAGTTTCTAACAAAACTGCAGTTTGATCAAACACTAAAACGGATACCCCTGCACTCTGCGATTTCAGTGCGCGTTAAAGAAGGCCAGGTGGTCGTAATTATGTTGAACATAAATATTTTCAGAATCGAGAAAACTGTAAGGACTACGCTCTTCTCCCACAAGACGATGGATCCAGAACAGCCGCCGCAGTGCCGCTGCATGAAAGAGGAGGAAGACGACATCGCTTTTGGTTCTTGCTCGACTAGCGCCATCTTCACCACCCTGCGTTGTGAATAAATAGTTGAATAAACAAGCTACTCGTGACGTCATTTCCTCTTGTCCTTGTCATCGAAAAAAGCGAATGCACTGGAACTAGATATCCGGCAGGTTCTGAGCAGCAGGCTACTGAGTATAACAAACGCACTATTTCTGTATACGCTAAAACAGTTCTGCTGAATTCTGAGCGAGTGACTGACACAGACTCTTTTTGTTAGTCGACACGTGTCGCCATGCACCAAAACACAAAGAGCTGCACGCGTTTCCTTTTCTATTGCGGGGTTGCGGCGACACAGGCACGGTATAAAGCAGACTGCAAGGCTGTAACAGGGAAGCATTTTCTTAACTTGGACGCTCGTTATCCGCGAAATGAAAGCCCTCTTTCTCATCGCTCTGCTTGCGGCCTCAGTCTCACTAGCTACAATCAGCGAAGCCCGCTGCCCAGAGAAAGGAGGTGTCTCCGACTGCATGGCTGAAGCGTGTACAGACGAGCAGTGCGCCGCCCAAGGCCTGGAATGCTGTCCTAAGCCATGCGGGGTACCTGGTGCGTAAAGGGTAAGAACTGTCTATTCCTAGCGTAGCAGATAATGCCTTAAAGAAAAAAAAATTTCTGCAGTGCCCTTTTTTGTCGTGGAATGTGAAATGGCCGCGAATACCCAATGGCGACAATTTCTGGCATTAGCCATGGCTGCAAAAATGCAACATTTTCTCAGCCACAACGGACTACTCCACGACTGTTTGTTTGACCCAGTCAGCTTCGTATTTCCCAGGCATTATTCTGCTGCTCGGATCGAAGCGTGATACGAAAACATAGAGCTCCTAAAAATTCGCCACTTCATATGAGTGCGATCATATAGCGGGTCTTTAACAGTAGCAAGGGTCATTGTGCACGAATTTCATGTCAATAATTAGAAGCCATGCAAACAAATACTAAAGAGATGGTAGAGGCAGTGTCAACGGCATCACCGACAAGCTGTCGAGACAACTCGTTGCTGAGTAGCTCTTTAAATAAAGCCATCAGTTCATTGATGCAAAAGAAAAATCCGGGAATAATGCACAACACCCATTTTGTCGTCAGTGTGTCTCCCATATGCGATCAGACGCTTTATCCGCGAAACCGGATAAAAGAAACTAATTTTTAGCAGCTGTGTTTCATTTGCTCGTGCTTTTGCGGATGACTGGCTGTCAAGGACGCTTACAAAGAGGTTCAGCATAAGTTGTTTTATTTATGTGGTCGATGAACCCCGCCTAAATGTTTGTTATTTTGGTACCTACAGTTTTCTCTTTGTTCTTGATGGTGTCGAAGACGCTGCTGGGATGCCGATGAGTGCAGACGCATGCACATCGAGCTCCGTATGTTCTCGTATTTTCTGTACGGTCCAACCCCTTGAATCGTCCAGAATTTGCCACCAGCGTGTAGGGGAGGTGCTCCGGTGTCGGTGGACTCCAGCTTCACTGAAATTGGACCATTTTCTTGCTTTTACGGCCACTTCTTCGTTCGCCCATGTGGAGCCTTCGCTGCCTCTAGCGTCCAGTAGAGGAGCGGCGGCGGCGACGCCGGGAGACGCTCGCCCGAAGAGGACAACCACGGCGTTGCCGCGGTTGCTGACGGCAATGGACTCGACTGGGGAGTCGCAAACAGCGTCCGTACGACAATCCGAACCGGGTTTGGGTGAAGAAGTCATGGACTTTGCCGCGCAAAACCGGGATGAAGCAGCACTACCTGGGAACTGCAACGCGGCGTCCGCGCACGCCGACGCAGATTTTTCCGCCCCAACGGAGACTGACCACACAGAGGAGGGATGGCAAATATCCCAATCGCTCAGAGCGAAGAGAAGAAACAGGCGAAGGAGCGGAAATTTCAACAAGCAGGGGACTTCTCGCAGACAGCACACCTACGACGGACAACCAGCCAAAGCGCCGGGGTCGACCTACAAGACGGAGGCCCCAGCACTACCCAAGGACGATCTGAAAGTAGTCTTCCGACCTCACCAGGGACTGCCTCTGAAGAATGTGACCACCCAAGCGTTCTCCGACGCTATAGTGGGGCTTGTCAAGGAAAAGTCAGGTGGGATCAATTATTCTCCGCATCCGACCGGGGTCCAACATTGCACTAGCGTCGACTCCAGACACGACCGTCGCGATGGCGATGAGAGGCGTCGCGTCTTTAAATATCAACGGAAGACCACACCCGGTCAACGTCTACGTTACGGCAGGTGAAGGAACCAGAAAAGGTGTATTCACGGTATAGAGCCGCACACCCCGTCTGAGACCATCAAAGCGAGCATCCGTTTTCGCACCCAGAGCGTAACGCTGGTCGACGCTCGGATGTTGGGAGACTCTCAGAGTGCCGTCTTGACTTTCTTCGGGGACATTCTACCGAGATAGTTTACTACAGAGGAGGTGAGAAGGAGTGTATTCCTTTTCGTAACACCGTCCAATTCTGCCGAGCGTGCGGGGAGGTTGGCCACCGCACCGACGTGTGTCCGCAGCCAGACTCACCCGCGTGCCGTACCTGCGGCATGCGCAACGCAGAAGTAAACCATGACTGCACTCCGACATGCGCAATTTGCACGGGAAACCATATCACTGGAGACCGCAGTTGTCTGAAACGCCTCAAGCCTATTCGCAAGCAATCGGCGAAACCACCAAGAAACCACACAAGCCAGCCCCTCGCTGGTTCCAGTCGGAGGAAGAGGAATCAGAATGGGAGTACGGACGAGGCGGGGCCCCAAAGAGCCGTTCCAGGACCCGCACACCGTCGAAAAACCGTGCCACGGAGACAGGACAACCAGGACAGCGGCATCCAAAGTCGACGTCGACACCGAAAGCAATCTGCCAGGACAATATGAACGCGCAAGCCCTTCCGAGAAGCAAGCCACCGGGGGCATGCCCTGCACATAGCAACCCACAGGCGGACGCGGTAAGCTATGCGCAAGCCGCATCTCCCACTACCAAACATAAACCTGTTACACCACCGATCACAGAACACCCAGAATACAAGAGAGTAGTAGCTGAGAACAGACAACTTAGAACAGAACTACAGGAGGTTAAGTCTAGAATGGCGCGCCTAGAGTCACTACTAAACCAGTCGAGTAGCACGCAAAGCCCGCCTAACCCACCTTGTCTCGCAGCCCGTCGCGCAGCCCTTGGCTACGCAACAACCACAAACACCACCGATAGCGTTCCTAGTTCAACAAATTCAACTTGTTTTTGCCAAACTAGGCCAGATGGAACGCACCATAAGCGACATGAGTCAGGCGCAGAATCCTCGCAAGAGATCTTGTCAGAGCCCGGGTTCCCCCACCAGACAACCTAAAGAAATTGGAATAACAGATTCCGGAATACCAATCATGGCTAGACACCGTAATAATAAAAAGACCGAGCAAATGGAAATATGGCAGTGGAACTGTGCTCATTGAGAACAAAACTTGAAAATTTCAAACAATTTATTGGAGCATCTCCAATCCTCCTGATATAATCTGCCTTCAGGAAGTAGGCAAATTTCAGATAAATCTGAGAGGGTACATGAGACATATTAACCCAAAGACCCACAAGTGGCGACATTTACCAAGAAAGATATAGCATTGAGTATCAGCTACGTGAGTAATGAGGCAGTGCAACACCAGATATAACAGTGTGGCCCAAAAAAACGTGGAGGACCAAAAACAGTGGCGGTCAATATAATAGCCCACCTAAGGAGAGACGAGCCGACTTGAGAACATTATAGCGCATGCGATGGGTTATGAAAGAGAAAGATAGGTTAGTATCATGGGGGATTTTAATGCGCCAACAGAAAGGGGATATAAGCAGGAAGCCTAAGGGCAAACTCCTTGTCGACCTTGTTGAACGGTATGATCTCGCCAACTTACACAACCAGACTACCGACACGGGTCGGAAATAGCTTAACAAAAGACACGTCACCGGACTTAACATTTACAAATTCTGAACGGAAACGTCTCATGGGCACACCTCGGAGAAAACTTGGGAAGCGACCATTACGTTCTCGGAATAACTATTAATGCCGCCACGACAGAAGAATTGGAAAAGCGACAATATCTGACTGGACAAATTTAGGGAGAACTAGGGACCAAGGGGAAATAATAGATTTAGGGACTGGGTAACACAGATAAAGGAGGCACACAGGAAAGTGACAAAGGAAATAGAAACAAGCGTGGAAATCCCAGCAGTCGACAAGCACCTGCTACATTTGTGGGACGCGCGGAGAAGCCTCACAAAGAGATGGAGGAAGCAAAAGCTTAATCGCAAATTGAAGATAAGGATAGCTCAGTTGTCACAGGAAGCCAATGACTACGCACGTCAACTAAATAACAGTAACTGGAGGCAATTAGTGACTCACTTAGAGGGACGTTAGGAACCAAAAAGACGTGGCACATCCTGAGGAGTATGATCGATCCAGGGGCAACAAAAACAATGACGAACAGGGCTTTAAGAATCTGGAGAATGAATTTGAAGGTAACGATGACGTACTTATCTACGAAGTCAAGAAATTATATGTCGGACAGGACACATGCGAAGTGGTGCATGACAAATATGCAGGAAAAGAACAACCAGAGTTAGACGCTCCCATAACATTGAAGAGGTTATGCGGCAGCCCAGTCTTTCAGAAAGAATACCGCCCCAGGACGAGACAAAATAACAAACTCTATGCTTAGAAATTTGAGTGACGTGGCCTCCGACGAATCACGGATTTCTTTAATGAAAAAGTATGGGTAGAGGAGGAGACCTTCCAGTAGAATGGAAGGACTCAAACATCATGTTAATACCTAAACACAGGAAAACCAAGAGATATTAAGAACCTCCGACCAATCTCTCTTACATCATGCTTGGGTAAGCTTTTTGAAAAAACAATATGACTAGATTGACAGACTATGTAGAGAGAGAGGGTCTGCTACCGGTGAATATGTTCGGTTTCCGGCCAATGTATCAGCCCAGGATGTTTTCCTGTTTGCAAAATGACGTCATGAACCCAAACCGAGGATCGAGCGACGAATTTGTACTAGCGTTAGATATCAAGAAAGCATTCGATACGATATCACACAAGGTGATAATGGAGGGCCTCGAATCGATTAACTGCGGCCAACGAATATATGAGTATGTCCGGTCATTTCTAACAAGCAGGAAAGCTACCATATCTTTAGGCTCGGTTACATCTGAAACCTTCGACTACCCAAATAGAGGCACCCCCCAGGGAGCCATGCTATCCCCAATACTATTTAATATTGGCCTGAGAAAGCTAGCATGTGAGCTGGAAAATGTAAAAGGTCTAGGAGCAGCTCTTTACGCAGACGATGTCACCTTATGGACAAAGGGGGGGTCTTATGCGGACAAAAAAACGCCCTCCAGGAGGCAGTAGATAAAATTCAAGCTTTCGTGACAGCTGCAGGAATGCAATGCTCGCCGGAAAAGACTGAAATGGTTAGAATTAGGGCAAGATATGCAAAGAAAAAGGACTTAATACCGATAAAAATACTGCTGGATGGGAGACAAATCAGGGAGGCAGAAGTAATACGCGTGCTTGGAATGTGGATACAAGGAAATTCGGGCACGACACACACACTGCAAAGGCTGCGGGGAACCACGGCGAATGTGGCCCGGATGATCAGGCGGATAGCAAATAGCAAAACGGGACTAGAGGAGAAAGAAACCATTGCACTCGTTCATGCATTTGTTATCAGCCGAGTTACGTACGCGCTGCCGTACCAGACAATGACAAACCAGGAGACAAAGCAAATAAACACAATCATAAGGAAAGCATTCAAAGCAGCATTGGGGATTCCGGAAAATGCCAAAACCGAGAGGGTAGAGAAATTGGGCATATACAATACCTTTGAGGAGTATGCGAATGCGGTGCTTTTATCTCAAAAGGAAAGGCTCAATTCAAGCTATCATGGGAGAAGAATTCTGGAAAAGATGGGATACACATTGCGGCCGCTATATTGTGACGAGGAAACGGTGCTAATAGATGCGGAAAAACGCACACATTTAACTGTGGCACCTATTCCCAGAAATATGCATCCGACTATCACGCAGGTAGGAGGAAAGCAAGCAGACTCCTTACGCAAAGCATTTCAAAATAGCCCAGAAGCCGTCTTTACAGACGTAAGTAAAGCGAGCAGAGGACACATGTAGTGGCAATTGTAGCACAAAATCACACCACAATGGCGTCGGTAAAACGTGTTACACACGAGTGGCAGAGGCGGCGGCAATAGCCATAGCCATATCCAACGCAGAAATCAGGGGAGAATCAGTGGTTTGCTCTCCGATTCACAGGCGGCATGCCGAATGTTTCTCCGAGGAACGCTACCTAAAATAGCGTACAAATTTTTAAATAAACCCATAACAGGAGATCATCACGTTATATTGGTGTCCTGCTCACGAAGGATTGGAGGGGAACGTCATGGCAGACCGTATAGCTCGAGGCATCACCAACCGAGCGACGGCAGGCCATGACGTTGAACCTCTTTCCAATTCGCGTGATATCCTTCTCCAACAAAGGAAGCAAGAAGGGAATACGGGCTTCCACATAAAACTTAGATAGCCAACAAAGCAGGATTGGAGACGCATACAAACCAATAGCTTTCCCAATTTGTACCATCTAAGTAGAATGTATCCCTCAAGATTTAAAGATACCTGTCCGTGGTGTTCACAAGCACCAACACTCAGCCACATAACATGGGAGTGCACCCAGAGGCCCAAACACATCGACAGCCCACACATCACTAAGCAACCACACATGTGTCACAGGCAGTGGGAGGCATGGCTTGCGCACGAGGACAAGCAGAGCCAAATAGCTTTGCTTGACCAGGTACAGCGAGCCGCTCGTGCCAGCGGAGCCCTGGACTGAGGGCCCGACCAAACTGCCTGCATTTTATTTTATTATTTTTTTTCTGAATAAAGTTTCCTCCTCCTCCTCTTCTGCCTTAATGGAATGTCTTATAAACGAAATCTCCCCGCGAAAAGAAAAACATTGTGGAAGCGACCCTAATCCTTGTCTAAGGTGTCTGGTAGTGGCACTCGCACGTCGGAATTCGTGTGCCTTGGTGCATTAAAGTGGCGAGTTGGGTTTTCTTGGTACATAACGTTGAAAAAAAAATACAGCGCAAAACACGCACACATGCACGCACAGAGAGAGATAGAGACGCAGACGTAGAGACGCACAGGCACCCACACGAAGACATTTCAGAAGTCATAGCTTCACACTGAAAGACTGCGCAACGCTGGGTATACCCAGCCCCTCCTCATTTCGATCGCAGGGAGCCTCCTCGAGAAAATGCGCAGTCACCCTTAAACGTGTGAAGCCAGCGCTCCGTTCAGGCAGAAGGTAGCTGTGGTAAATCATTCTGGTTGCACTCCTTGCCTTTCACATTTTATTACCTCTTTCACTGTCTCTCTTCTATGTGTGTGCACAATCTTTCACGGAACCTGGAAATGATGGTCCGCCGGTATAACGCGAGTCATACCCAGGGCACTGCACAGGCTGTCTAATCTCTGCAGTATGGCTGACCCGGACGCAAGGATGCAGCAGGTCGGCGCCATAAAGCACTGGCAGCCATTTGGTGGATGCGCAGATGGTGATGCATGAAATTTTTTTAAAGTACGGAAAAGTGTATTCTGGCCAAACTGAAGGATTCGTGAACGATAGTTTCAGGGAGCATGCCAACAACGTGAAAATGCTCGCAAGGCAAACAATTTTCATAGTTTCCTGGCTGGCCATTGTATATAAACTGGCAGGATTGGTCATCCCACCTAAAACACTCCTGTGTTTACGAGCAAAACCCCGCACTACTCGAGAAATCGTAGAAAGAGAACGTATTACCTATCTCAGGGAGGGACAAGCCTGCCATCCATACACCTCTCAGATAAAGGCACGGCGTACTTACGCATCTGCAGTTGATGATGTCCGTTTTAGACAGCAAGTACGAATGTCTGTGTAATTTTTTACAATAAAATTTGTTGCAAGTTAAGCCCACGTCCTTGTCGTTTTCGTTGCGTCCGTGTGTTTTTTGCGCGGCTATTTCTCTGAACCCTGCTGTATTCCTTCGGTTAACATTGTGTTTTGTGCGCTGCCGAACGGATCTCAGAGGCCACGTACAAAGAAGCGGCTGGTAGAGATTTCCTCCGCCCGGTGCTGCAATGATCGCATCTGCTCATAATATTTCAATGAACTCAATAAATTAATTCCCATTAACTCTCCTGAGATTTACTTCGCCCTGATAATGAGTTAAGGTTTGCCACGATATCAAATGTACTGATATAATCTAACCAGAAGCGTCATTTCTTTTTAGAAGACATGTTCGGGATATTCATAAAACAGGAAGGAAGTGCTCGACCGGATATGCTTCGCAGAGGAACAAGAGTGGCACTCTGTGTTGGGGCCATTGTGAAGGCCATAGGAAGCCGATTTCGCGTAGAGTGCTTTGTCGGGCGGAGCTTGAACCGGGTTGCGAGCACAGTGCTGCAAATGTTATTGTTTCATTTGTTTGTTTGTTTACTTAATTCTTTGCATACGCCGCAGCCCGATTTGTGACTACAGTACGTAAAAGTATGGACAGCATTATTAAGTCAATCTTCGTTAAAAAAATCACTTATTTAATTTTGCCTAGAAGTGCGTCTTGAGAGGCACAGCCGTGCGCACAGGGGCGTCGCGCAAGGGGGCGACCGCCTCCCTAGTCATCTAAGAGGGGGGCGCAAAAATGTGCCCCATATATTCAGCCCCCAAGTTATCTAAGAGGGGGGCGGCGCAAAATCTGTCTCGTAGATTGACTTAGTAAGGGGTGGGGGGCGTTGCGATGAACCTTCACCCCCCCTGATGGGGAACCCCGCGCACGCCTATATTTAAAGGGCAACAACTTAATATCATGGGTCAGGTTTTGCTCTAAAGCACTTCCGAGCATTTTATTTCCGTGCCCATTTCAAACTTTTTAAAGCATGCTTATATTCTGTGATGTTTTTTTTATGAAGCCTATAATATAGCGTTCATTGTTCTTTGCCATGACTTGCATCGTTCCACCCGGATCACTTGTCGTTGTTGGCTAAGTAGGCCTACATGAAAGAAAAAAAACATGTGGATTTGCTCTATATTTCTTTTTTGCCAGCCCAGATACAACGATAAGTTAATATACTTGTTTAGAAAAAGTTTATATACACTATGTACAAAAACAAAAACTTGATAACGCTATGGTAATCAGGGATCCATACACATCGGTACAGCTATGTGCCACGTCAAACATCACTATCTTGTAGCGAACACATCATTACACTAATATGCATGAGTAAGATGTGACATGGAGTACAAAACAACTCAGTGGAATACCATGAAACAATGGATACGATGATACAATAGATGCAATGAAACACAGTGAGTTGCAGACGAAAGTGATAAACACGGATCGTGATGGTAGGCAGACAAGAGCATCAACAACGACTAAAGTAAGTTGTACCCTTTCGTGTTCGACGTCGAGAAAGGGGAACGACGAATGCCGCAGAAACTCGCACTGCCCTAGAAAGAACACCTCCTCAGAGAGGAACGCAAGGATCTCCTGTCTAATTCGCCTCAATATCGACGACAAAGCATGCCGGCGGCAATTACCAGCCGTGGCCTCGCATCTGTTTCGCCAAAAGCTGAACAGCCCCGCATCTATTAAAAGCGCTGAAATCGGCCGTCAGCCACGAATGGTCGCACACCCTTTCCACGGAAACCTGCATGAACAGCGCGCATTCAAGGGTCGCATGACGGTTAGTTTCACCCGCAGTGCAGTTACTGCACGTGGAGAAGCGCACCACTTGTCAAAGCTGCAACCGATGTCGAGCGGGGAGTAGGCCCCAGCCCAACCGCCAAACAAAGTCACGGAGATGGCCTGCAACGCAGCTACAGTTATCCGTTCCATGGGCGGTTCATTATAAATTGACGTTGCTGGAGAACCAAGGGCAGCAGAAGGGCGGCCATTGTGTCCACCACATGAGCCTAGGTGACCTCTGTGTCTGGTCACGTAGCCTCTTGACGTCGGTGAAATGTCAGAAGGGCTCGACACACAAACGGTAGTTGAGTTTACCAGAAATTGCGGTTTATAAGGTTAGCCGGCATCAAGACACACAGTAATCACCCAAGGTGGTAACAAGCCAGGGTCTGTGCGGGTCACTACTTAGTATTCTCAATAAAGTGCGCAGGCACAAGATAGAAGCGGTGGAAGAAACATCGGGAAACACAAAGCCGCCACGGTTTCGCGGTTGAGCTAACGTCGGACGAGATAATAATTATGTGCCACCAGACCAGAAAAACAAATTGATGCAACTTTGTACATTCTTTGAGACGCGGAGCGGGGGTTTTACAATATGGCAAAGGTACCAAAATTTTCCTAGATAAACCGATTGAGATAAATAATGGCGTTCAAAGAGGAGAAATCACATTGTTTGGCAACTGTGATATCATTTTCGAGAGTTTGTTGAACGAATGACCAGGTGTTGTCATGTACACCGAATGCATTGAAAGTGGCGCCGAGGATCGTAGTGGTAGGATACTATTCTGAAGGCGACGTGATACTGACATTACCGTTGGGATTGCCAATTAAGCAATCATGGCATTTAAAAAAAGTTCAACCTTGCACCTGTGATTATGCCGAAATGATGAAAAGTATAAAGGGCATCCACCAGCGACTGTTCATTATGGGCATATAGTGTGTTATCATCAGCATATGCAGTGACATTTACTAGCGCATCACCAGGTATGCGTAAGCGTCGAATCTGTGGGTAACGTTCTAAGGCCCTTAAAAGAGTTCGAATGCAAGGGCAAATAGAACTGACGGATAGAACACGCGTCATGGACCCCTCGCGTGACTTGAAAGGGTTGATTCTCACGGGAAACTAGGTAAAGGGTACTTTCTAAATTGGTATACGTACATGGCGTGAATGAGGTGAATGAATTTGTCCGGGAAACCGAACGCATGTAAAACATTTAGTAAGTAGTCATGCTCAACAAAAGCAAAAACCTTTTCTTGATGTAAGGAAACCAGCAGTCATTGGGCACATCGACCAGTGGTGTACTGGACGATGTCGCGCGTTAACCATGTATGGGTGTCAATTTCTCGCCCTGGAATGGAACAAAATTGGTGGGGAACGATTATTGATGGAAGAGACGGACTGATTCGGAGCAGCAGGATGTTGGCCAAAAGTTGTAGTGTACATTACAAAGTCTTGTTTTAATGGGAGCCGAACCCTTTTAGATGCGAAGTATCTTACGGCGGAGTTCAATCCGGTGGTGGTGGCGGTGGTGTGCGGCGTGACCACCCTTACTGCGCATGCGCATACCCTCTCCCCTCCGCTCCCCACTTCCCCTCCCCCTCTCCCCCTTCCCCATCTCTACTTTACCTCTCCCCTTCCCCTCTCCACTTCTCCTCCCCCCCTTTCCCCTCTTCCTCTGAACCGGGGCTTGACATGCCGAAATTCTCTCCTGCACAACGCCGCGATGAGCACCAGCGCAATGCGTCCCCTCCCCCTCTCTCTCCTCTCCTGAGCTGCCACCTCTCGCACGCCTGCCGACTGCGTTCCCCGCTCGCCCTATGAGAATTAATGGGCAGGCCAGGAAGACAAGACGCGCGTAGCGTTCCTCTTCGTGTTCCACGACGCTAGGTCGGTAGCATGCCCAAGAATGCCAACGGAACGCGATCGTGCAAGTGCTACGGCTTCGCATCGCCCCATGGTCCCCTTTAGCGGGAAATGGTGTAATTTTTCATTGCGTCTAACGCGTCCTTTATTTCGTCGTCCAATGGCGGCGATAGGTGAACTTCGTATGCATTCCTGGTGTCGTGTGGTAAATCTTTCAACAGGGGATGTGCAGAAGCAGGTCCCGGATAACTGACACTAGCAAAATATTGAGCCACTGACTGAAAGTATTAAGTGAACGCCTGAAAGTCGCGTAATCCAGCAGCAGGTGGTGCGGTAGGGTCTGGTGAATGGACATGCGAGCCTGGCGGACGTAGTAGAGCTCGGCGTGCATACCTGAGCACCTTAGGATGCCCACACCGCCCTCGCCTACAGCTCCAAGCCGCAGCCGAGATCAAAGGGCGCATGGTACGTTGGTATTGTTCAACGAGCTGATCCACAGGATAATAGCCGTGTGGGGATCGAGGGACCGTTCGGACTGTTCGCTACGGGGATTGCCGTGTCACAAAACCTGTCCAAGCCTAATCAATCTTCAAATGACTCGAATATGCTTTTGAGCAAGAAGGGCCTTTGTTTTGTGACCATGCGGTTGGAGCTCTCACGCGTCCGGCTGCTTGTAAGTCCGGTCCTGAGGTGAAGAGCAGCGCGATTCAGGAAGTGTTAAGCGCTGCTGATCCGCAAGTTGACACCTGCGTGAAGAGTGAGGGACCTGTCGGACTGCTCACAACGGACGCTGCCGTGTCGCAAGAGCTGCGCAAGCATTATCTCTCTTATAACGACTCGGATATTCTTCTCAGAAAGAAGCGCTTTTGTATTGGTGACCATACGATTGCAGCTTTGACGCGTCCTATGGTTTAGAGTCCTCGCCTGAGATGAAGCGCTGCGCGATTCAAGAAGGGTTAAACGCTGCTGACCCGCAAGTCGATAGCCGTGACGAATGCGCTGGCGAAGAGATTTTCAAGTCACTAGGAACCCTCCTAGCGAGGCTCAAGGAACAACGGGAGTCCGCCCTAGTGTTGCCTTATTCAGAAGGGTTATGTGCTGTGAGCCTGACAGACTGTAATGCCTGTTTGCCGGCTACTCTGTTTTCCTTGCTTTCAGTGCCTTTCGAGGCCACAGGGCCGGATCTTGTCCTTACATTCGGCTTTAATTACGCGTCGTTATGCTTCCAAATTATGGATCTTCTTTTTGAGGGCAATCCAGGTTACGCACCTCCCTATCTAGTAGGCACTGCTGTCTTTTCTTTCAGCTGGATGGAGGGTTTGAGCTATCTCAGGGATGTTCCTGGGCAAATGCGTGCCGCCGGCTACACTCTGATGGGCAAAATATGCCCTGTCGCAAAAGCTGAGGTGTGTTGTATGGACCACGATGTTGGGCAAGATAGCGGAAACGCTGCTGGTCTCAGCCGTGCCTATTCACTTTAACACCAAAGTAACTTTGCATACCTTTTTTGCGTTTTGTGTTCATAACATGCATTTAGCGTATTAGATGTGAAGCACCTTATAGCGGAGTTCAATCCGGTGGTGGTGGTGTGCGGCGTGACCACCCTTACTGCGCATGCGCAAACCTTCTCCATTTCCCCTCTCCACTCCCCCTCCCCTTTCCCTTTCCCACCCCTCTCATTTCCCCTCTCCACTTCCCCTCTCCACTCCCCTCTCTCCTCCCCTCCCCTCCCCCTCCCCTCTCCACATCACCTCTGTTGAATCTACCGCGGGAAAACGTTGGCGGGAAACGCCATGCCGTGCACAAGACGCGCGAAGAAGCGGGCGTAAGGCGGGCCTGCTCGTGAGCACGCAATAAAGAAAGAAGAAGTGTTGAACCAGGGCAACTCTAAAGAATTATAACATTTATAAAACCACTCAAGTCTTGGCCAATCCCCCACAGTGGGTGTGAGCCAAAGTTGCAGGTGAACAAGAAGAAGAACAAGCAACACGGGTGTCGGTCTCTTCTCTGTCGCTGCATTATTGGTGCCGAAATCCCGGGAGAAGGCCGACATCCTACGCACCGATGCCGTACCGAGGATGAACAAGTTACGCAGGGATCGAGGCGTCCTTCGGGGTGCCACTACCCGACTCCTGTCCGAGACCAGCGAGATCCTCCTGCAAGGCACAGTACCGTCTTCCGCCGACTTGCAGGAACTCATCGACGAGCTTCGCGACAAGGGCTCCGCTCTCGCTGAACTGGACAAACAGATCGCCTATGCCCTTGACGGTGAGGAGTTTGACGAGGAAATTACGGGCGCTATCGAGTACCACGAGAAGATCGTGAAATCCGTCAGCAGGCTTCGGTCCGCGCTGAACGCGTGTGCATCGGTTGGTCCTACCGTAATCGAAGCCAACCAGCCGAGGCATGCGGATGCAATTGACGGATCCAGCAGCTCCATGGAAGCTGCCCACTCGGACACCATCGGCCAAAGAATCGTTGGGAACAGTAGGCCACGAGCACCGGGCTTCCGAGTCGCCTTGCCGAAACTTCAAGTACCCACCTTCAGCAGCGAGAACTGTGAGTTACCGGGTTTCTGGGAGCACTGCGAGGCGACCATTCACACGCACCCCAAGCTCACAGACATCGAAACGTTCAAGTGCTTGAAGCCTAACTTGGCCGGCTCTACGAGGCGAGCCACCAAAGGAACACGCCTGACTGAGAAGAATTACAACGTTGCCGTCAAGGTGTCCACCGAAGGGTATGGCCGAAAAGCTCTCGTCGATGATCACACAGACAGCCTGCTTGCCATTGAGCCGATCGAGTCTTCGTCCCAAGTATCAAGGCTGCCGGACGTGCACGACAAAATCGAGTTCAGGACAAGCTGTTTGGTCAGCCTTGGCACGCCGTTTGCAGAGAACGCGGCTGTTCCACACCGAGTACTGTTGCGCTCATTGTCAGAAGACCTGGCTATCCTGTACCGTAAGCGCACAAAGAACGAAACAGGCATCGCGGACCCTGCAGGGCAATCGAGAGAAAAGAAAGTGAAGGAAAACCTGAAGTTCATTGAAGCTGAAGTGGAAAGTCGGGAACAGAGACGAATCTCACGTGAGAAAACCACCTCAGGGAAAGTGTCAGAAAACCATGAGGCAGCGGACACCTCGACATCGCCTCATTTACCGACCACCATAACACTGACAGCGCGGTCATCATCACCAGGAGTTACTTCAAGGCCAAGACAGACCGTATGTCTTCGCTGCAGCATTCCAGGAGGCGTGACGCGTGATTGCCGAGCCACACCACCAGATGAGGAAAAGCGTGGACGGCAATGGAGGCACGGCATCGATTGGGAGGAGCCTCTTCCACCTGACGTCGAGGACTTGCGGAAGTGGGCATCGGAACTTCTTGTTCTTTCTGACCATCACTTTTCACGTTACCCGTCATTGACATCTGAAGACCATAGAGGCGTGACAGTACATTACCGCCCTTTAACGCAACTCTGCGAGGAAACCAAGGATGCACGGGCACTGTCACCCTCGCACCTCCTAACCGGCAAGCACGTCGTGCGGCTACCAGCAAGAACTGCAGGGTGTTTTCCTGGTTCCACCGCGCATGACCTGCGAAGGTGTGTGAAGTGCGAGCACGAGCTTCTGCAACGGTTGTGGAAAAGCAGGAAGAAAGAATATTTGCTTCGCCTGCGCTCCGCTCATCAGTGCCATCCATCTTCGTTCTGACTGCACGTTGGCGACATTATGGCTATCCAGAATGACAACGTACCGGTACTGCAGTAAAAGTCACTAGAGTGGTCAAGGCGTATCCAGGCAAGGACGGCATAGCGACATACTTCAAGCTCGCCTACCGAAACGACCATCAAGTCCGGCGCACGGCTCAGCGGCTGTACCTACTGGATGGAAACGACCACAGCGCGGCCCCGGGAGGATGTTGAATCTACCGCGGGAAAACGTTGGCGGGAAACGCCATACCGTGCACAAGACGCGCGAAGAAGCGGGCGTAAGGCGAGGCTGCTCGTGAGCACGCAATAAAGAAAAGAAGAAGTGTTGAACCAGGGAACACGGGTGTCGGTCTTTTCTCTGTCGCTGCATTAAGCTCTTCCCTTCCCTCTCCCCCTCTCCACTTCCCCTCTCCCCTTTCCCCCTCAACACTCCACCTCTGAAACGCGGGCTCTACATGCCGAAACACTGCTTCGCATCGCCTCATGGTCCCCTTTAGTGGGAGATGGTGTGATTTTTTAAAAAAAATTACTTCCTCTCATTTTTGCATATCCCGTAGCACCTGCGTGCCTTAGAGGGTGTGGCTTTCTCTGGAAATAATACAAAACCGTTAGGCTATTGATTTTGTTCATGTTTAGTGTGTCTGTGTTGCTTATAACATTTGTTAATTGATCCGTGACTTACACGAGCGAGAACGTAAGTGTAATTTTCGAAGATGTTTTGATTAGGGATTGTGGCCTGGCATTTGTCAATGTCAGTTGGGTGCTCTCTGTTTGTTGTGGCTTGAGTTTGGCTGGCTCATTGCCGGCACTTGCAAGCCGTTTCTCAGTTCCAAAGCTGGGGCTCAGCCTACGTGAGAACCAAAACAAGGACGTAGGTCTGCGGCCTCTCCGGGGTGTTTTGGCGCTGCGTCAACTTCCAGATCTCCTGGAGCGGCGGACGGGCTGTTATTATCGGATTGCACGGATTGGCGCCGCTGGAAAGTGGGAATGAGTTGACGGCATCTGCCCTGTTTTCTGCATCGTCAACGTTCCCCGAAGAGTACCTGATATGGCGACAACACGGCAGTCGTGTCCTGAACCCTTTGAAGCTGTCAGTTCCCCACGTTAATCGCCACGGACACACAGGGCCGTGTTTGACAGTTTTATGGCCTGAAAGTAAGCTGTTTGCCGCCATGGCTGCTAGGAAAAAGCAGTCACTTGTGTAATCGGGAATCCCTCATCGGGAATATTTGTCGCACTCCGCGGTGCCTTTATGATTTGGTGACCCGGGCAGGAGCTGGCTGTTGGCAGAGCCCGCGCCGCCATCGAGACAAGGAAGGACTGCACCTGGCAACACGGCCAGTTATCAGGAGTTAGCGCCAACGCTATCCCTTCACTGTGTGTATGGCTCCCTATTGTGTCGTCTGTTCACCTCCCGGGCACCGTCCGTCGAGCCGGGCGCGCCGTTTCTCTCTTTCCTGGGGTGGGAAGGAGGCGGTGCTTGACCTTTCCCCTTTGGGGGCGGAGATGAAGACAACTTGTTGATTGGACTGTAATGAACTCAACGGTTTTCTTCAGGTTCCCAGCGTCGAGACGCTCCTAAAACGCGCTACCAAATTGTCATGTAAGTAAACGTTCTTGCAATCAGCTCAAGCTCCTGAGCTCTACTTTCATCTTTAGCTAGTAGCTTGTTGCACTGGTTGTCGCTTGCTGCAACCGCAACATCGACGTCGTGTGAGGTAGCCCTTCTTCTTCCGAGGCAGCTATGTGAGGCACTGCGGCTTTTCTTAAACGCTAAATGACTGCAAGAGGAAACGTTATCCAGAAGCGGCTCGTGGACTAACCCTAACATAACGCAGCTTGCAAAGTGCGACGTAGTAGCCTACGCCTCCGGCCTCCCCGTCTAGAGCACAGCAAATACTGCTGTCGCGGTTAAACAAAAGATTGCTGAAAAAGAAAGTCACGAAACGATTTTATGGCTTCCTTATCTCGCACAAGAAAATAATAAATTTCGCATGTTGCCATTCATCTACAATGTAATTCTTTTTCGCAATTTACCTGCGCGCACGCAGTAGTTTTCAATCGAGCAACCGTGACACTTCGTCGCGAACATGTGGGTGCTCCCGTCGCGACGCGACAGCCCGATAGAGCCCGTTTGTCGCTGTCGCTCGTGGCTCAAAATTCGCGTGCATGCGGTTGGGCCTTCATGACGGCTTTGCGGCACATGTTTTCACGGTCATCGAGCTAGATCTGTTCCCGATCGCCTGCGCATGCAACACCATGCATGAGTAAGACTTGTTGCTGGCGAGTAGGTTGAAACCGACGGGGTACATTTAAGCGCAAACTATGCAAGAAAGGCACGAGTAAAAATAGGAGAAAGCACACATTTCTGCGCTTACGTTTCTGCTTTCTACTATTTTTGCACGCCTGCTATTACTTCAACACCATACATGCTCACTTCTCTAGTAAGCGTATGTTTCCTGCAGTGCATGCAGTCGTAGGAATCTACGAACCTCACTTGCAAACGTTTAAGTATTCGTAAATTTGTCAGCGCTGTCATTTTCAAACGCCGTCATAACTGTCAATGTTTCGCTTGGAGGGCAAGACTTTAAATTTTTCAGAACCCTGCGTTTTTATAGGCGTTTCGACGCGCTATTTCAGCAATATTGTAACTGAAGTCATCACATAATGCGCACGTACATCCGCATTTTACGATACCAATCTATATACTGTCAACCGGTAGCTTTCGGTATATCATTTTATGCACGCGCCAAAACAGCGAACTGTATTTTGGTCGCAGACAGTAAGGCTTTCATTTAAAAAAAAACACCCTGCATATGCATGTCCATGACTGACTCCCTTGGAGCAAGGGAGTCATCTATTTCATGCAGGAGCGCCGACCAGAGTATTACGATTACCTTTAGGAAAAAAAGGTGATCATCGGCTGCCACAAAGAGAGTCAGGTAGACGTGAGTGTACTGGACCCTTCGTCGTTTCATGCTGACTTAAAATTTCGTTATTGCAACCTCGCTTCTATCTTTCCACAGCTGCCTAAAACATAGCAGCATGCGACGAGAAAAGAACTGGTGATCAGTACCAATTAGTAACGCGCCAGTGAGACTTTGATTTACACGGATCTATGAAGAGATCTTCCTGGGAAATTATTTAAAACCTCTTCGCTAATTTCCGAGTAGAATAAGACCTCTGATTTCAATCACACAACAGAATTCGGGGACTTTCGCGCTAATACAATTATTAAATCTCATATTTACTTCAACCCTAAATTTTATTGTCTTTGTTTACTGCGGCGTTTTGTTTCGGTTTTACTCTCGCAGGCTTGTGCCTGCGAAGACCCGGGAGTGTAGCTCGCGATCCTGGAGCAAATCCTGCGGGCGGCCATGTGGAACCCTAGACGTAGGACCCCAGCCATAGTGCATCTAAGATTCCCCTTTCCTTTGAATAAAGTTGCTCTTGCTCCCTCTCTTACAGGGTCTCTCTTGGAGCTTGCGTCTGATCTCCCGCACTGTCTGTGAAGAAAAACGTCCATCATTAGCGTGTCTTCTCTCTTATTTGTAAGGCAGTTCTTACCCTTTTAGGCGTCATCATTCGGGTATAGAGAGACTTTAAAGTGTAATATTTTAATGCTTATTTTATAATTCAGTGCTTGTGTCACTGATGCCTTCTCAGGACTTTTGAAAATGATGTTGGTATGAACCTTAGCCTCCTAGTTTACAAACAAATGATAAGGGAACCGGTGCCACTCTTGTAGGTAAAACAAGATACCTGACTTGAGAACATTGGTAGAGTTGGCTCCATTCGCGCGAAGGATCACGTACCTCTTGAGCCCTTAGTTTCCTTGAGCGGCCGCAAGCGGGAAGACCGCTTCACACTTCACTGACATAGGGAGCCTGTATGAGCGGCCGTTTTAGGGTGATGTCAGCCTTTCACCTACTACGGCTGTGTTCCAATTCTGGACATCATCGTAGACATTCTACGCTGACAGCTTAGGAGAAAGCATCGAGGTCATGTTGTCCGGCAAATGGAACGCGTCTAGAAGACGTCTACGCGACGTAATGCCACCTAGCGTCGAGAAGAGAAAGCTAAGAAAAGCAAACGTAAATGTTCTTTCTTTAGCCTCTTTTGTGTTCAAACCTATGAAAAAATTAACGTAGCTTACATTGAGTGCCTGGAAAAGCGCCTACTGGTGTACAGACGACCATACCGGCGAGATCCTAGCTACGCGAGCATTGCGTTGAGCCGCCATCTTGTTTGGACAGCAAAGTAGCCTGCATCGTTTTTGTCTTTCTCGAAGCTGTCTATTTTGCCGGCTACGTGAGAATTGGAATGGGACTTAAGATGGCGGCTGTCCACTTAGCTGTCTATTTAGCCGTCTACGGTGAGTATTGGAACACACCCTACATGCCGCCAAAGCACCGCCGCCCGCCAAAACAAAGTGTTGCCAGACAGCAACGCCGCGCTGGGAGCGGAGGCTGGCCCCAATATGGCGGCGCACAGAAAGCTATGCATCTTGGTGCCCGCACTGCGTCTACTCCCGGTTGCGTTTAGTTCTCGACAGTACGGCGTCGAGCGCTGCGGTAGCGTGTTAAACGCTGCCGGTGAAGACCTGGATGCTGCGTAGCACTCTGCACCACAACATAAAGGGCGTGCGAATGTTCCGCTTCCCAGCGAGCCCTGGCCGATGACAACTCTGGCTGGCTCAAGTGAAGCGAGACGGCTGGCAGAGTGCGTCTCGTATTTGCTCTGTGAATACTGCGCATTTCGTTCTGTGTTTGCTGCAGCACACGTTATATGTCTTTCACGGTGTTCGTGAATGCGTAGATAACCGAAGTTGTCGTTGCTGCGTCCACGCATTGCGAGCAGGAAGCCTACAAACGGGACGCGTCCGCGCGTCCGTACGGAGACGCGCTCGCTAGTCTGAGCTGTTGCCTCGCTTGCGTGAGTTCGCGTCAGCGTAACCTCAGTATTATGTCGCCATAGGGCCCCTTATGCCTTTGCCTAAGATGACAAGAAACAGAGAGCCTTCTCATTTCGCTCGATTATATTGATCCTTACCCCAGAAGCTTTCTGCACCTAACGTGCTTTTGCATTGCCTCCGCGATCATAGGCTTGCAACTTTTTATTTTCAACTCTCGTTGTTAAGCATTGCCTCCGAGATGGGGACACGTTTCACCAAGCGACGATAACGTGTGATGACGTCATCATGTGAGGGCATGCGATGAACTCATCATGAAACGTTATGTTCACGTCACAAATTTCGGAGCTCTATGACTTCATGATGACGTCACACGGTCGGCTCCTTGATGACGTAGATTGACATTCAGGTCATGCGACTTTCGATGCGCCGTCGGCTCACATGCATTCACCTATCCAGTACGTGACCTCTGGCCTACCTTTCTTCCGTTTTCTTGAATCATTTTTGTTGACACCGCCGCCGACAGTGTGTGGCAATATCATCATACGTGTTACGTCACAGTGATTCTCATGATGACGTCATACTTTGGTGCCATACACCATGGTATTGCTGATTGATGTATCACTCGTGTTGACGCCGACGCTGGACGCCAACGACGGTTACATTTCGCGTGGGATGCATCTAAGGCTTTCGCCTAGAAAAGGGCCTTTGAATACACGGCAAGTCACCGCTAACCGTGCAGATCACGAGTAACCCTTGTGGAGAGCAAGAGTGCTTCGCGTAGCTGGAGGGAGCGGCGGCTGGCCCTAATATGGCGGCGCACGGAAGACTATGCTGAATTTGGTGGAAGCTGGCAACAGCGTGTCCCAGTGCCTGCTGGTTTTGGCTGAGTTTCTTGAAGGCACTTATTAAGATGTCTCCACCCTAAAAACGGCCGGTCATATAGGCTCCCTACAGTGACAGCTTACCACTCTAACGTAGTGCAGCTCGTAATACTTTGAATCATTGTCCTCATTTGCTGCGACGGCGGCCGCATTTCTGATACGGCAAAGTACAATGAACACATGTGTGCTTAGATTTTGTATACACGTCACAGAATCCCATTTGGTCGAAACTAATCCGGAGTCCACTACGATGAGGAGCCGCATAATAATGCCGTGGTTTCCCCTTGAACCCCCAGCAACTGTTATCAATGAACCGCTCACCTTTTTTGCGAAACACAACCCGCAACGCTTCCAATGAAAGACTCCAGTGTTTGGATGGCTTGTGCTCTCCCCTAGTATAGCGCATTGTACGCGTAATTGTCAACCATTGTTGGGGTGGAGCACCTTAAGGTATCGGCTTGTCGCTGTCTCATGTCGTTGACACCGTACATCAAGTTCTCAAACTATGGTCTAAAACGCGTGTATAATTTGTCAAAACCGGTTCAGAATAAACCAACACTATTTAAACGAATGGAAAATACATGAATAGCCAGAATTTAGTCGCATTATTTACCAGAAGTGTGTTAAATTCCGTTCCAAAATTGGTTTCAAATGCCAGGTGTTCTGCTGTAAAGCATACCTCGTCACATATTGCGGGGTCTAAGACGAATACACCTTACGGCAAGTCTGCCTCGCATTTAAATGATTAAAACCGGTTCAACGCAAGAGAGGGCGCCACCACCTCAGCAAGGCCGCGATTGCTCCTCCCGCCGGCACATCACCGGCGCCAAATCAGCGCGTGTCAAGAGGCGCGAGAGAGCGAACGGCGTGCGTTGGCCCCGGAAACGCTCTCTCTGCGATGGGCACTAAACTCTAAGCAAGGAAAGAGCGAGAACGCGCGCTCACCCGCACTAGGACACGTACGGATGGGCCTAGGTGGTAACGCGCGAGTGTCTGCACAGGCGTACCATCATTATTTAAAACGCGCAATAAAGTGAGGAGGGACAGGATAGAAGCCGTAACGGCCACGTCGGGGAACGCGAAGCCTCCTCGGCTGCGCGGTTGCGCTAACGTGGGGCGCGATGATAATTCCGCACCACCAGACCAAAAGACCGAGGGTGATTAAACGCTGAACTTTCTGTGAAACGCGGAGCGGGGGTTTGACGGTGCGACATAAGTACCAAAATTTGCCGAGGTAGACCGACTGCGACAAATACCGGCGTTCTTAAAGGGGCAAATCGAAGTGCTTAGCAGCGTCTACGTTTTGTCTTAAAGCTTCTATAACAGATGTCCAGATATTTTCTTGTATACCGAAAGATTGTATATGACACCTAGTAACGCCATGGCTGGAACCATTGCAAAGGCAATGTTATGTTAACATGTGCGGCAGGGCTTCCATTGAAGAAATACTGACTTTTTGACAAGTTGAAACGAGCTCCGGAAATCACATCAAAAGGGAAAAGGCATTCAGAACGCGCTGCTGCGAGTGTTCGTTGTCTATGTACAGAGTAATATCATCGGCATAGGCAGTTACTTTAACTTCAGTGCGGCTAGGGAGGGGTAAGCCACGAACATGTGGATCCCGTTGATAGCCCTTAAAAAGTCATCTAAGGAAAGGACGAATAAGACGGGGGAGAGAGGACAACCCTGACGGACTCCTCGTCTAACCTGGAATGGGCGGCTCTCGCGCGAATCTAGGAAAAGGGTACTCTCGGAGTTAGCGTACATAGCACGGATGAGGCAGATGAACTTGGCAGGAAACCCGAATGCCTGTAAGACGTTGAATAAATAGGTATATTCAGCCAAGTCAAAAGCTTTTTCCTGATCTAAGGAAGCCACCAACTCCTAGGCGCATCGTCCAGTGGTGTGCTAGATTATGTCACGCGTGAGCCAGGTATGACTATGAATGTCACGGCCTTGAATGGAACACACTTGGTGGGGAGCTATTAGCCATGGAAGAGACGGACTGATGCGACGTACCAGAATATTAGCGAGAAGTTTGTAATTTACCATTGAGGAGGGTGATGGGGCGCAAATCTTTTGGGTCGCGTGGACTGGGAGTCTTTCTTGGGTATCCGTGTGATACGGTCGCTACGGAAAGAGTGCGGGAGGGAAAGATCTTGGAAACAGCGTCTGACGACACGCGACATGAATAGCCCAATAATGGGCCGAAACTCGATGTAGAACTCGACGGGGAGGCCATCGGGTCCAGGGTCCGAACCCTTTTTCATTGCCTCTAAGGCGTCTTTGATTTCAGAATCCGATAGTGGCGATAGTAGAGTGTCAGAATCCGCGTTGGAGTAACGGGGTAAATCCTGTAGGAGGGGGTGCAAACAACCCCCTGCGGCAGAACTTACGCTTGTAGCTGACTGAGCCATAAATTGAAAGTGACGCATGAAAGCCTGGAAGTCGTGCGAGCCAGTAGCGGCAGGAGCTGAAGGGTGCTGCGTGTGTGCAGGCGAGCCGCATGGACGGATGAGCGCACGGCGTGCATGCCGGAAGACTTCAGGGAGTGCACATGGCGCACGTCTACAGCATCAAGCTGCCGCTGAAAGTGAAGAGGCGCGCATGACACGCTGGTACCTGTCTACTAGCTCTGCCTGCCACGCACGCATGACGAGAGAGGGGCCAGGGTCTCGGTGGACATGCCGACTTTCTGCATTAAAACGTTAGCGTCCTGCGGCACACGAGCGCGAAGTGCCCTACCTGACGCACTGCAATGATGACGCCATTGTACTTTCAGATCATCCCAGTCAGTGAGGTTTACGCCAATAAGTGATGCGTGTAGTGCTCGGGACAAATCCAGGGCCGTCTGAAAGTCTTGAAGGACGCGGCAGTCCAGACGCCAAGGCCTCTGAACCGCCACGCCCCCGCGGGCAAATGTAAGGTCAGCGCTACGGGGGCGGTGGTCACTTATATACACAGGTGTAGGTGGTAATGACATCACCTCAACGTTGCTTACGAAGGCCATGAGGCCGGGGGACACATATGCTCGATCAAGCCGACTGCTCGACGTCACGCGACGCCAAGTATAAACATACCTCCCACCATGCGTACGGTCATATACATCAGTCAGTGACAACTCTTGTACCAGACGCTCAAGTTCTCTAGCATTCCAGTTAGACCGGCCTCGACCTGGACCTCGGATGTCAGTGTTGGAGTCTAAGGCACAGCTGAAATCGCCTAAAAGTGCCAAATGTCGAGAATTTAAAAGGTAAATGTCGAGGGAGCGAGAAAATGTGGCAGAGTTTGCGGACACCGCCGGCCCATAGACGCCAACAAATCTGAGGCGAAGAGAAAAGAAAGTGCAGTCGAACGCGAGCGCGCGTCCAAAGGCATCGAAAGTGTCATGGTGGTCACGCAGAAGGCTGCGGTTAAAAACAATAACTTTAACGCCGCTCGAACGCGTGCTAGCGAACGAAAAGTAACAATCAATGTTAAATGCGCGTTTGAATGTCAGAACATCTGAGAGTTTGAAAAAGTTAGTTTCCTGCAGAAACAGTAGGTCACAAGATGCTGAACGCGCAATATTTATAATTTCAGCCTGTTTTTGAGGGTTGCGGAAACCATGGACATTAAATGTAATGACTTTTAAAGTGAGAGCCATGATGAAAGAGAAGATAAGGATACAGAGCAAGTCACGGAAAGGCAGAAGTACCTTCAATGGGAGCGGAAGCGGGTGAACGCGCCCCGCAAGCAGTTCAGTCATTTCTTGCGGCCGGGCGACGCACCGGAGGCGCGGGGCTTCCGGGGTCGCGTTGGTGTCCGAAAGGGACTTCTGTCACGGCTATGGGTTTCCGAGTCGCTGCTGGAAACACGGTGACGCTTGATGCTGGAACTTCGAACGGAGGGGGGTACTAGAACGTGACACTTTCCCGGCTGACGTCGCTTGGAGTAGCGTCTTCGTCAATTCGCAGGGGCGTCTCACTTGAAGAGCTGTCTGAGTCTTCAATGTGGACTGTTCCGTCAGCTGTAGACGAAGACTCCTCGATGGTAGGAGGATTCGCAGACGATGAGGAGGGCGCGTGATTAATGTCGGACGTCACGCTGTCGTCGGCGTCTGTCCGCCCAGCAGATACGCTGTGGAGCGAGGTGCCGGCATGTCATTCGATGGTGATGACCGGTGGGCGCGAGACGCACACCTGATCATCGGCCGTGGAAGCGCTGGCCGGGTCTGGGCTAACCGGGGACGCAGCGGGCGTTGGATGTGGCGTCGCGTCCTGTGGGTTTTGATCTTGGGCAGGGCCTGGGACAGGTGTCGGTGGGACCTCGCCTTTGGCCGTAGCGGGCGTCTCGGGTTGAAGCGGCGGGAAGTCCTTAGATGCTGCCTCTGAGTACGATCTTCGGATGGCGCAGGCGACGGTGGCATGGGGGTCTCCAAAACGACGGCACGGAAGGGAGCATCCTTTTCCGTCGTGGCCATAGGTGCCGCACCTCCCGCAAAACGGCGCCGTGCAGTTCATCCTGAAGTGGCCACTTTCTCCACAACGTCGACACACGCGCTGAATACCTTTGTAGTCACAGGTCACTCGGTGACCTGCCACCCTCAGGTAGTTTGGCACAGGGGACGACGATTTCATTTCCATGCGGACGTACCGCGTCCCTGTGGTAACGGTCGGGCGCGACCCCATAAGTCCTCTGGTAATGTGGAGCACCTTCCCGTAAGGAGACAACGCCTGGGCGAGGGCCTCACTGGGGACGCGGCACGGCAGAAAGAGAACGGTGACCTGTGTTACTTGAGGGCCCAGGGGCACAATGGCGACGCGTTCTCCTCGGATGTTGAGGTGCGACGCGTCCACGATTTGAGCCAGAGCGGCTTCACTGTTGACGGTAACTTGGTAGTTCCGGCCTCCGAAGTGTTGAACGCAGTATACTTCTTCGATTCCTACTATTGAAGACGTCGCGTCAACGATGTCGTCTTTAATCTAATGTTTGTTTGAAATGCGCCTTGAGAGGGCAACAACGTAGTGTTATGGGTTATATTTTGCCTTAAGCGCCTTTGGAGGATGTTATTGAAGTGCAGGTCTCCGACATTTTTAAGCATGCTTAAGGACACCCCATCACCCGCGAGGACACTTGGACACCTGGCGCGTCAAGAGAAATCCTCGAATTTCAAAGACTAGGTGGGCGAACTAAAGCTCCACCTCATCCTAACCTAAACAAGAGACAAGCACGGGACTGCCGTCGCTTCCAAACAAGCACGTACCCACATTTACACAGGTTACACAGAATGTACCCTCACAGATACAGCAACAAGTGTCCGTGGTGCGATGCAACACCGACATTGGAACATATAACATATCAGTGTACACAACGTCCGGAGGATGCCATCTCTCCTCTGTGTAACAACGATTCCCTGAATTGGTCGTGCGAGGCGCGGCTCGCGGAAACTGGAAATGGGAAGCCAACTGGCGACCCTTGACCGGGCCCGGCGAGCCGCTGTAGCCAGTGGGGCCTGGAAGAGGGGCACCACCCACCCTAACCACTCCAAGCCATGATATAAATAAATGTTTCTTCCCTCTCTCTCACGGTAGGCGAAGAATAAAAAAAAATATGGTTGATCCCTCCGTCATAGGATTTGGAATAACACAAAAGTAAAGCTTGCCCTACCAGAAGTAACTGAATGTTTACTGTAAGTACATTGATATGAGATAGTTTGTACTATGTATATTAATGTCTGGTAGCTATAGCACCGTTTAACGTGGATGCACCCACTTTGATCAATCACTCGTATCAATCCTTCGTATCAATCACTGTATTGATGCGAAAATAAAAGTGACTGTCATTGATGATTGGTGGTATATCTCCATCCCGACGACTAACGTCCATGTTAAATGATTAAACAAATCCTTGTGGTAGCTCTAGTAGTTAACGGTAAAAGCGTTATCGGAGAACGAGGTGTGATAGCCAGAAGAGCGTCGCATATTGGACGCAGAACTTGGTCGCCATCCCGCGGCATGTTAAAATGTGAGTGAACACCACGGGCGGACTAGAGGGAAACGCAAAGCGCGTCGTGCCGCCCGGTAGACCGGAAGCGATTTTTCTCCGGGCGAGCGCTTGAGCGGAAAACGCGGCGTTACAGCCAGATGAGGCAGGCGCGCGTCGCAGAGCTATTTTAGGGGCGAAGCTCCTTAAAGCATAGAGTTTCCTAAAATTAACTAGAGGGGACTCTGGCGCTGCGATCGTTCAGCTACCATGGGAATGATGGGTAGTACACAAATTTGCCTAGTCTTCGTGCTTGCGGCTTCAAACGTACTTGTGGCTTTGTTTATTGCTGTGTTTTGGCGTTCGTTTCGGATAAAAGAATAGACCGTTGTGAACTTCGTGACCAGGTTTGATTTGGTTAGCCTAAAAAAGTTAAAGTGGTGAAGTGGAACTGCTGACTTTTGCTGAATTTAGTTTTGCGACAAAGCGGATGCAGCCAACGCGGAGCCAAACGGAGCCGAAAGAACGAAATTTAGACAAATTTGTGTACTACCCATCATTCCCATGCTGGCTGAAGCGTCATGCGTTGCAGCTCCCATAGACACTAGCGCCAGAGTTCCCTCTAGTAAGTATTGTAGGAAACTCTGTCTTAAAGGGCCCCTAAACCACCCAGAGGTCGAAATTTAGTCGTGGCGTCGCAGTTGTGCACGAGACTACAGCGAACGCTGGCGGAGTTGCACGCGCTTTCTCGTTTCGCTCTTTCCTTTGCTATCCACCTCTCCGAGTGCCCTTCCTCAGCGTCCGAGATGGAAACGCGCGCATCTGCTAGCAGAAAACACGCTCTTGTTTGCCCACTGACAGCGTCTCTTGCTCGCGACGTAACCTAACCATACAGGTGACGTCACGGCTGCTGTTGTCGACAGAGCAAAGGCACGGAGAGGAGCAGGCGAGCGTCTGTTGGTGGTTTAGTGGCCCTTTAAAGCGGCACCCGTTCGTCCCTCGTAGTGCGCAACCAGTCGTAACGCTAGTACCAGATCTTGACCTCCAAGGTGGTGCCGGTGGGAGATTTCTCCTGTGCGTTGTTGAACAATAAAAAATTCGCAGCGTGCGCGTTAACTAAAAGCCGAATTCTTCTGTCTCTCATTCCCCATTAGCAGCCATTGGCATGTTCCAGTAGGAAACGTTAGTAGAAGTAGAAGTGTAAGTGTTAGCTAAAAGCCGACTTCTTCTGTCTGTCATTCCCATTAGCAGCCATTGTTTACCTCCAAGGTAGTGCCTGGTGAGATTTCTCCTGTGCGTGATTAAACAATAAAAATTTTGTTCAAAACGCCGTTGATTGATGAAATAAACCAATGAAAGACGCCAGATGTTTTCTAAAAGCAAAACGAAAAGACGCCAGCTGCCTAACGAAAGACGCCAGATGTTTTCCAAAGCAATGGTTTTCTAAACAATGAAAATTCACAGCGTACATGTAAAATTAAAGTGAGCTGCAAGTCGTCATAACTCTCATCGAACCTTTAGTATAGGCACCGTCCACTGACCAGAGGGAGCTGCGTTGCTCGCTGTGGGCCATCTCAAGTTGGTTGATATTGGCCGCTAGGGGCAGGCAGAAAACAGACGCTCGCACGCGTCCCCCCTTCTGGCCCGACCACACTCTGCACACTCATGCTCAGGCGGAGAGACGCGCATCGCGTTTGATTTTTGTCTCTGGGCCGTCTCAACGTTGCTTTCTTCATCCGCTAGGCTGTGTGCTCTGGCGCTGCAGTCACACGTGAGAATTCGACTGCACGGTGCCTATAAACGCGCCCGACCTCACGTAGGTGATGATGTACTGGGCAGAATTCACGGAAGATTCACGGTTTACCGATGAACCTCCGCAGCTTCGCCCACTCATCATAATTCACTCCGTGGATATGCTGTGATTTTTTTTTTGGTTTGGATTAGCGTGATGCTATGAGCGAGGCCGACGCTTTTACGACGCTTGGGCTAAGATCGCCACCTCACGGTGTGTTAAGGCATTGACAAAATTGAACTTCTATGGAAAACGCGCCGAATGGGATGGACGTGTAACGCGTTGCATGTGCTAATCGCGGATGCCAGAGTAATGAGAATTGCTGTACTTTACCGCTCCCTGAGGGCAACACCACCCCGCCGACCGGATAGTGGTAGATATAAAAGACGTGTTTGTAAAGCCTCTAGAGTCTGTGACCGTGGCGCAGTGGATAGCGTGCCCGGCATCTGATGTTGCGGACCGAGCAGTCGTGCGTTCTTGCCCGTTGACGGAACTTTTTTTTTTCTTTTCCATCTGATCGTCGAAATTTTTTCGACGTCATTTTCGTGATGGAAATACGTCAATGAAATCTTGGTGGACCCCGGCATAAAACACTTTCGTGTTAAAAAAATCGAAATATGTTTTTTATTGTTTGTTCGGAATGACAGGACCTTCCGTAACAATACTGCTTACCCCACACATTTTCGCGCATTTGGAATGAGTGCACACTACCAGGTTCGCGAGACCAATTGACGAGCAACGGCACCCCGTTTTCTCAGGCCGTGAGCAACCTAAGCTTTCTGCCTGAAGTGAATGTTTTATAAACGAAATCCCCTGAAGATTAAAAAAAGAACGTGGAGGCGACCCTAATCCTTGCCTAAGGTGCCTGGTAGCGGCCCTCACACGTCGGCATTAGTGTGCCTTGATGCATTAGAGTGGCGAGTTGAGTTTTTTGGTGCAAGCTTTTGAAAAAACTGCAGCGCAAAACACACACATGCTCACACTCAGACAGACTCAGACACGCACACGCACGTACACGAAGACTTTTGAGAAGTCATAGTGTCACGCTGAAAAGCTTTTCAACGTTGGGTATCTCCAGCCCCTCTTTATTTCGGTCACAGAGAGCCTTCTCGAGAACATGCGCAGTCATCCGTAAACGTGTGAAGCCAGCGCACCAGACAGGCTGTGGTAACTTATTCTGGTTGGCCTCCCTGCGGGCCCGTAGCCAGGGAGGGGCCCTAGGGGCACGGGCCCACCCCCCTCGAAATTTTGATGGAGTAGGGTGTTTTACTTAAATACATGATAAAGATTGGTGTTTTTCTTAAATTCTCAAGGTTTTCAGCAAGTGCCCCCCCCCGCCGAAAGAATTCCTGGCTACGGCCGGCCTCCTTGCCTTTTTTCTCATTTTATAACACGAAAGTGATGTATGCTGAGATCCACCACGGCTTCACTGACGTATTTTCGTCACGGATTTGACGTTGTAAATATACACTAACAGATGACAAAGAAAAAATCTAGAAGGAAAAGCTCCGTTGCTGGGAGTCGTACCTGCGACCCCTCGATCCGCAGCATGCGGCGCAAAACTACTCGGCCACAGAGCGTACATTCTTCCCCATATTAGCGGCGAGCTATTTATATAAACCATTAACCGTTCGCGGTAGTCAGAGCTCGGTGGCTTCAGCGTGTTCTTGTTATCACTAGCGATATGGCGCGAAGAGCGCGGTGGACGTGCTTTAAAGGTCGTCGCCCCACGCGTTGCGACGAGCGCGCGCCTCTACAGGGCGTGGTCGCTGGTGGGCGCGCCCTTATCTCGTGATGGCGGTGGTTCGCATGTCTTGTGCTCTCAACGCAACTTTCCGTTGACGTTACAGAGAGCACGAAGGTCACTTCGCTCGCTGCAGCGGCCGCGATTCGGAAAGAAGTGCGATGCTACACGCAAGGAAGTAACAATTGTAACAGTTCTTAGTTTGCGCTCGTCTTGTGTATGTTTTTTTTCCGTGCGTCCTTTCGCCTTTAGAGCGCGCTGCAAGATTCTAGCTGCTTGCCGTTCTTCGCGTGACATTACAATTTTTTGCGCAATAAACGCTCAGTACGTCTCTGAAGACACGTTTAATTTTCGTGTTATACCGACTCCTATTATGGGGAATCAGCCATGTTTTATCTCTTTCTCTACTTTGTGTGTGCCCAAGCCTTCACGGTACCTGGAAATGCTGGCCCACCG
This sequence comes from Rhipicephalus sanguineus, assembly GCF_013339695.2. Classification (NCBI taxonomy): domain Eukaryota; kingdom Metazoa; phylum Arthropoda; class Arachnida; order Ixodida; family Ixodidae; genus Rhipicephalus; species Rhipicephalus sanguineus. The sequence goes on from NW_023615218.1 coordinate 104,022, forward strand.
GTATGATGTGAGTCATATTCAGTGCACTGCACAGGCTGTCTAATCTCTGCAAAATGGCTTACCCGGAGGCAGTGATGCAGCAAGTCTGCAGCATAAAGCACCGGCGGCCACTTGTTGGATACGCACAAGGTTGGCGTGCGAAACTCCTCTAAAGTGCGGAAAAGTGCATGCTGGCCAAACTGAAAGATGCGTGAAACATAGTTTGAGGGAACATGCCAACAACCTCGAAAATACACGGAAAAGCAAAAGATTTTGAAGGTTCCTGGCTGGCCATTGTATACTACCTGCCAGAATTTGGTTATCCCACCAAAAACACTCCTCTCCTTAAGAAGAGCAAAAACGCTCATTACTCGAGAAATCCTAGAAAGAGAACGTATTTCCTGTCTCAGAGAGGGATACATACAACTCTCAGATAAAGACACGGCGTACCTACGCATATGTAGTTGATGATGTCTGTGTCGGACAGCAAGTACATATGTGTGTGCAATTTTTTTTACAATAAAAGCCGTTGCATGTTCAGACCACGTGATTGCCGTTTTCGTTGTGTCCGTGTTTTTTGAGCTGCAATTTCTCAGAACGCTGGTGTGTTCCTTCGGTTAACATTATGTTTCGCGCGCTGCCAAAACAGATATCATAGGCCACGTACAAAGAAGCGGCTGGTAGAGATCTCCTCCGCCAGGTGCTGCAACGATCCCAGCTGCTGAGAATGTTTCAATGAACTCAATCAATTAATTTCCATTAACTCTCCTGACAATTACATGGCCCTCATATTGCGCTACGTTTTGCCACCATATCAAATGTATCCTATATTTAAAACAGTACCGTCATTTCTTTTAGAAGACATGTTTGGGATATTCATAAAACAGAAAGAAACTGCTCGACCGATTGTGCTTGGCAGAGGAAGAAGAGTGGCACTTTGTGTTGGTGCCACTGTGAAGGCCACAGGAAGCCGATTTCGCGGACAGTGCATTGGTGGGTGGAGCTTCAACTCGGCTCCCAGTGCTGCTGTTAACAATACTGTTTATTTCTTTGTTTCTTTCTTGCTTCTTCACTTACATACGCGGTTGCCCCAATTGTGGACGGCAATACATAAAATTATGTACTCAACTATGGAACTCCGTTTGCCGTGGGAGCGATTGAAATCGGTGTCTAGAATGTGCGGTTTGCTAAAAAAAAGTGAAATGAGCTTACAGTTCAAACCCGCAATAACGAAATCGGCGGGGAAGGCACAAAATTTCGCTCTTGCGGGAATTTCGTTGGCGCGAGAATGCGGCAGAAAAGACATGGAATTTAGAAAAACACATTTTATTTCCAAAAGTGAGTAAGTTTGCTTTGGCGGGCCTTACCATGCAGCAATTTCATGCCTGTCGATCGGGAATCTCGTTTGCCACGGCACAAAGTTCGCCCCATGCACTGGTCAGTGACGGCGGCACTGCGCTGTCACCAGTACCGTCATCAAGTGCGCCTACAGGCGAAACCTTCTTCCGGTTCCGCTGTATCCGCGCGGATCAGCGCAGAATCGTGGACAGGGAGCTGCACGCAACACCGAATTCTTCGGCGATTTCCTTTTTTCTCCTGCACTTTTCTACCTCACTGATGATTGCAGCCTTATCTTCCAGGATGATGACCTTGCGCTTTTTCGTTGGAGGCGGCATCTTCGCAGGCAACGAAATCGGACGAAGCAACCGCAACACACAGTTCACGTTGCACCAAGTGACCAAGCAAACGCTCCACAAATGGCTCCCATCACGCGACCATGTGCGCACAAAGCCGACAAAGCCAAGCACAGAGCCAAGCCAACGAACGAAACTCCACGAGGAATGTGGATTTGGCTTACGTAGTCCGCGACAACGAGCAGGTCTTTCGGCAAGCCATCAACATCATCATTGTTGCCAACTTTATGTTTTTTTTGTAAACAATGATGGCGGCTGCTCTCGAGTGCGCTGTAGCGATAGTTTTGGGACAATTTAAGTGTAGCAGGAATGCATTTCAGCAGTTTTCGAATGTAGGTAGTGTTGCGAGAGTAGAATATTTGCCCACTAATGTTTCAAAAGTTTCGTTAATGAGGGACTGCGGTATGAATACATTTCGTAGTCGCTAGTTACGAAATGCATTGACTCCTATGGGCGTTCGCCGGTACTCCGAAAATATTTCGTTGCGGTGAGAATTTCGTTCTCTCGGGATTTCCTCGTCGCGGGTTTTCAACTGTAGCTTAATATGTGCCTTACTATGGAAGAGCTGTATGCGGGTGTCTGTAAAGCTATCGCACTTGAAGGCAAGTGCACTCTATTTAGCAGGAGAAGTCAATCAGTTTGAGAACCTCACAGGAGGAGAAACGTATGCAGCTGTACCTATACACAATTATCAAAAGGGAAAGAGGGGCTTGACTTACAAACGATTCAGAGAAATATGGGTTCTCTACCGTAGGACACTATAAATAGTGGACGATTGAAAGTGCGGTGTGCTGCACTAGCACATGCAGTGAACCACGGCACACTACTGCTGGAGCGAAAGACGTGCCATCTACATCGCATCAAACGCACCCGGAGTAATCACTGCTGCAAACCTTGCTCTTGACAGGCAGCACCATCTCTGGCAGAAAAAGAGAAACTGGGGTGTTAGCACACGGCCGGGCTAGACCGCACGCGCGTTTCTGCGCGCGCGTGCGGTCTAGCCCGGCCGTGGTTAGCAGCGCGCGTTTTCCCTTCTCTCCACCGCGTTGCCGCTCGCTTTGCACGTGCAGAGCTCTCGCGGCGCAATTGCGCCGCCTCACAATGTACCGCTTGCAGTGCGGCTTCAAAAGGATTTTCAAGCTTGACTGGCACTTCCGAAAAGCGAACTTGATAAATAAGAAGGCTCGTCAATCACGTTAACGGTGCAGAGCAGACGATCGACAACAACGACGCCCAACTCAAGCGAAATGCATTTCCCAAGTCGCGATTACACCGTGTAGGACGTATACCTCGAGGTAAGTCTCATTCTCTCATGTTAAAGATGAATAATGGTCCACATGCACTCCGAAATGAAGCCGTACACGCTATCGATGTTCCTGCGGCGTGGACTACCAATCATATGATTGTTGTTTTGATATGGCATGCTTACAGTAGCGGCCGTGTACTTTCGTGAACAAACGTTCGCGGCGTGCGAAAAAAAGATTATACGCCCGTGGCACTGCTTCAAGAGAAGGTTAGAGTCAAGTCCTCCGTGCCGCTGGAGAATCACCCGCCGATATGACGCGAGGCAGCTAGCTGAGCTTTAACTACTGTGAAGCAAGATGAACTGCTCGCCCCATTTTTTTGGCTCTCGCGTCATGCTTGCAGTCTCTTTTTATGATATCGACTTGAGAGGCGTATAAAACCTGCTGCGTGAACGCGGCTAGAAAATCGCACAAAGTCAGAAGGTGGTTACTTCAATGTTGCAATTGCAAAGCATGTATTAAGTGCCAGTTATATTTAGCGGCTTAAATATATATCACCCTAATAAAGTGACAAAGCAAGCAAACCTGCAGAACGATGTCAAAGCTTGCTGCAAATGCACAGACGTCCGTTCCGGCGTGATAAAGCAGCCTTCCCGACCGCGTGAAATGCAGGCGCCGAACTTCTGACAATGTGGCGAGTTCAGTTGAATTCAACCAACCGCGCAATGCTAACGGTATAACGCGAATGGGAACGTCAACAACGACGGGTAGGTCTCACGAACACGGGGAATCAAAACACAAGTTGCTTCCCCTACAACCGTAACTGGACTTTAACAATACGAGAAGACAGCGAGTAATCATTAATGTAGTCGCTGCGTGCATGCGCCGCGTTACTTACCGATTCAGGTAGTCGGAACGAACGAAAGCGATGAACTCAGAGAGCCAAAATAGAAGGCGAGACATCGCTGTCAGCTATCCACGCTTGCCGCCTTTATTTCTCGTACGATACGGTCTGGAAACGATACAGTTTAACACGTGAATCGTGTGCCTTGCCTTGGTGTTGTCTGCACTGTTGTGGCTGGAGCATACTTCGGACCACACTTGCGCTTCCTCGGGGTCGCTTCTGCCATCGCGGAAATGCGCAGCTTCGCACAGCAAGCCTCTCGGTTCAACGTACCCAGCTGACGGCCCCCACTTACACGTACCGAGAGAAGAACGCGTGCGCACGTGCGCTACCGCTACCGTGAAAGGGGCTGAGTCGGCCGCGCAGAAGGTTCAGAGCCTTCCGACAGAGCCGCAGCGCGGCTGGCGCGGCGCTGTCGTCGCGCCGCAGACTTGAGCTTGGGTTCCCTATAAGGCGCGAGCTACTGCGTATGCAAGCGTCGCATGACGGTCAGTTCCAATCGTAGTGCAGTTGGGCACGTGGAGATCGCGCACCACTTGCCAACCCTGCAACTGATCTCGAGCGGAGAGTAAGCCCCAGCCCAACCGCCAAACGAAATCACGGAGATTGGCCTGGCGACGCCGCTACAGTTATTCGTTCCATGGGTGGTTCATAGATTGGCGGTGCTGGGGAACCACGGGCAGCAGAAAGGGGGCCATTGTGTCCACCACATTAGAGTCGGTACCCTCTGTCTCTGGGCACGTAGCCTCTAGATGTCGGAGAAGTGCCAGAAGGGCTTGATACAAAAACGGTAGTGTGTTGACTTGGAATTGCGGTTTATAAGTTATCCGGCATCAAGCACGTAGTAATCGCCTAAGGTGGTAACAAGCCAGTGACTGTGCGAGCGTAACCGTCACTACTTAGTATTCTCAATAGAGTGCGCAGGCACAAGATAGAAGCGATGGAAGAACATCGGGAACGCAAAGCCGCCATGGTCTCGCGGTTGAGCTAACGTCGGACGAGATATAATTTTGTGCCACCAGACCAGAAAAACGAATTGATGCAACTTTGTACTTTCCTTGAGTCGCGAAGCGGGGGTTTTACAGCATGGCAAATGTACCAAAATTTTCCTAGATAAATCGGTTGCGATAAGTACCCGCTTTGCAAGAGCAGAAATCACAATGTTTGGAAACTGTGACATCATTTTCGAGAGTTTGTAGAACGAATGGCCAGGTGTTGTCATGTAGACCGAATGCATTGAAAGTGACGCCGAGGATCGTAGTGGTAGGAGACGATCCTGAAGGCAATGTGAACTGACATGACCGCTGGGATTGCAATAAAGAAATCTTCGCTTAAAACATTTACCTGCACCTGGGATCATGCCCGAATGATGAAAAGTATAAAGGGCATCCTGCAGCGACTGTTCATTATGGACATATAGGGGTAAAATCATCAGTATATGCAATGACCTTTACTTGCGTGTCACCAGGTAGGGGTCACGTTCAAAGGCCCTTAAGAAGGGTTTTAATGCAAGGACAAATAGGACTGACAGATGAACATGCCTGACGGAACCCTCGCGTGACTTGAAAGGGCGAATCTCACGAGAATCTAGGTAAAGGATACTTTCAGAATTGGTATACATGGCGTGAATGAGGTGAATGAAATTGTCCGGGAAATCGAATGCATGTGAAACATTTAGTAAGCAGTCATGCTGATTGAAATCGAAAGCTTTTTCCTCATCTAAGGAAACCATTCAGCCCTTGCCTACATCGGCCAGTGGTGTAGTGGATGATGTCGCGCGTTAACATGTATTGGTGTGAATTTCTCGCCCCGGAACGGAACAAAACTGGCGGGGAGCGATTACTGATGCAAGAGACGGACTGATTCGGCGCACCAGGATGTTGGCCAAGAGTTTGTAATCTACATTGTGAAGGGTAATAGGGCGCCAATTTTCCGGTCGTGGACAATGGGTCTTTAGTGGGAAATATTGTAATACGGCCTCTGTAGAAAGAGTTCGGGAGGGTAAGATCTTGGAAACATTAACGAATGACGCGTGACATAAATGGGCCAACGATAGGCCAGAACTGTTCGTAAAACTCAGCAGGATGTCCGTCAGGCCCGGAGGCCGAACCGTTTTTCATTGCGTATAACGCGTCCTGTATTTCGTCATCCAATGGCGGCGATAGGTGAACGTCGCATGCATTGCTGGTGCCGTGTGGTAAATCTTTCAACAGGGGATGCGCAGAAGCACGTCCTGGATACTGATACTAGTAAAAGATTGAGCCATTGACTAAAAGTTTTGAGTGAACGCCTGAAAGTCGAGTAAACCAGCAGCAGGTGGTGCGGCATGGTTTGGTGAATGGGCAGGCGAGCCTGGCGGACGTAGTAGAGCTCGGCGTGCATACCTGGGCACCTCAGGGTGCACACAAGGCCCACGCCTACAGAGCCAAGCCGCAGCCGAGATCAAAGAAGCGCACATGGTACGTTGGTATTGTTCAACGAGCTGGTCTACAGGTTGATAGCCGCTTGGAGATTGAGGGACCGTTCGGACTGCTCGCAACGGATGCTGCCGTGTCACAAATCCTGCCTAAGCATTATCCCTCTTATAACGACTCGGATATGCGTTTGAGAAAGAAGGGCTTTGTTTCGGTTACCATACGGTTGCAGCTTTGACGCGTCCGATAGCTTGAGAGTCCTCGCCTGAGATGAAGAGCTGCGCGATTCGGGAAGGGTTAAACGCTGCTGGCCCACAAGTCGATAGTCGCGACGAATGCGCTGGCGACGAACTTTTCAATTCAATAGGAACCCCCGTAGCGAGGCTCCAGGAAAAACGGGAGTCCGGCATAGTGTTGCCTCATTCAGAAGGGTTCTGTGCTGTCAGCCTGACAGGCTGGAATGCCTGTTTGCCGGCTACTCTGTTTTTGCTTTCAGTGCCTTACGAGACCACAGGGCCGGTCCTTGTCCCTACATTCGGCTCTAAGTACGCGTCGTTCGGCTTGCGAATTAGGGACCTTGTTCAAGGTTACGCAGCCACCTATCTAGTAGGCACTGCTGTCTTTTCCTTCAGCTAGAAGGAGTGTTTCAGCTATCTCAGCGACGTTCCGGGGCGATTGCCTGCCGCAGGCAAAACTGATGGGCAAGATTACCATATCGCAAAAGGTGAGGCGTGTTCTTTGGACCACGATGTTGGGCAAGATATCAGAAACGCTGCTGGTCTCAGCCGGCCTATCCACTTTAACACCAAAGTAACTTTACATACCTTTTTTCGCGTTTTGTGTTCATAACATGCATTTAGCCTATTTTATAAATCACTTCCTTTCATTTTTGTATTGCTCGTAGCACCTGCGTGCCTCAGAGGATGTGGCTTTCTCTGGAAATAATACAAAACGTTGCGCTAATTCATGTTTGGGTCTGTGTTGCTTATGGCTTTTGTTATTTGATCCGTGACTTTCACAAGCGAGACCGGAAGTGTAATTTTCGAGGAAGTTTGATTAGAGAATGCAACCTGGGTTTGTCAATGTCCGTTGAGTGCTCTCTGTTGTGGCTTGAGTTTGGCTGGTCATTACCGGCACTTGCAAGTGTTTCTCAGCTCCAAAGCTGAGGCTCAACTACGTAGAACGAAAAAAAGGGGCGGGTCAGCGGCCTCTCCGGGGTGCTGCTTGGTACTGCATACCCTTCGAGCCGCTGGAGCGGCGGACGGGCTGTTATGATCGGATTTCACGGCTTGGCGTCGCTGGTTGTGGGAATGATTTGACGGCTTCTGTCCTGCTTTCTTCATTGCAACTTCCCGAAGAACTACTGATACGGCAACATGGCGTCGTGTCCTGAACCCTTAGAACTGTCAGTTCTCCCGTCATCGTCCTTGGACACACCGGCCGATTTTAACGGTTTTATGGCCTGGAATTGAGCGTTTTGCATCATGCGCTCTGAAAAAGCGTCATGTTTACTATTTGTTCAGCATTCTGGAGATGCACCGCCATTAGCCAAGTACCTGAGGTTCCTAATACGGGAACATCTGTCACACTCCGCGGTGCCTTTATTTTATGGCTTGGTGACCTGGCCAGGAGCTGCAGAGCCGCGCCGGTATCGAGGCAAGGAAAGACTGCACCTGACAACACAGCCAGTTTTCAGGTATTAGCGCCGCCGCGATCCCTTCACTGTGTGTATGGTGCCCTATTGTGTCTTCGCTTCACTTACGCGCGTCGTCCGTCGAGCCGGGCGCGCCGCTTCTCTCTTTCCTGGGTGGGAAGGAGGCGGTGCTTGACCTTTCCCCTTTGGGGCGGAGATGACAACTTTTTGATTGGACTGTCCTGAACTCAATGGTTTCTCCAACAGGGAACCTTGGGAAGACCAGGATTTATAGCGCGAGCGTCGAGACGCTCCGAAACACCTACCAAATAGTCATGTAAATAAACGTTCTTGCAATCAGCTCCAGCTCCTGAGCTCTACTTCTCCCTAAGGCCTGGCTGCTCCCGGTCCGATGGGCAACGCCCGACCACATCAACGGTTAGTTTTCATGTTTCGGTGGTAGCATGTTGCACGGTGGTCGCTTGCTGCAGTGTCAACATCGTCTCGTGTGAGGTATACCTTGTCTTTGCGAGGCAGCCGTGGCAGCAAGAGGAAACGTTGTCGCAGTGCGCCTCGTGGAATAACCCTAAGATAACGCAGCTTGCATAGTGCGACGTAGTAGCGTACGCTTCCGGGCGCCCCCTCAGTGCACAGCAAATACTACTGTCGCGGTTAAACAAAAGGCTGCGAAAAAAGAAGGTCACTAAACGCTTTCATGGCTTCCTTATCTCACACAAGACAATAATAATTTCGCATGTTGCCATTCATTACTATGCAATTCTTTTTCGCAATGTACCTGCGCGCACGCAGTAGTTTTCAACCGAGCAACCATGACACTTTGTCCCGAACATGTGGGTGCTCCAGTCGCGACGCGACAGCGCGACGGAGCCCGTTTGTCGCTGTCGCTCGTCGCTGTCACTCAAAATTCGCGTGCACGCGGTTGGGCCTTCATGACAGCTTTGCGGCACATGTTTTCACGGACATCGAGCTAGATGTTTTCCCGATCTCCTGCGCCTGCAACACCATGCATGAGTAAGACTTGTTGCTGGTCGAGTTCTTTAGAATCGACGGGGCTATTTTAGCTCAAACTATGGAAGAAAGGCACGAGTAAAAAGTAGGTGAAAGCCAACCTTTTTGACCCCGACCTTTCTGCTTTCTGCTGCTTTTACTCATGCCTTTCTTTCATATTTTGCGCTAAAATGCACCCCTTCAACACCACGAATGCTCATATCACTAGTACGCGTATGTTTCCTGCAGTACATGCAGTCGTAGGAATCTACGAACCTCACTTGCAAACGTTAAAATAATCGTAAATTTGTCAGCGCTCTCATTGTCAAACGTTGTCATAACTATCAATGTTTCGCTTGAAGGGCAAGACTTCAAATTTTTCAGAACCCTGCATATTTGTAGACGTTTCGACGCGCTATTTCAGCAATAATTTAACTGAAGTCATCGCATAATTCGTGTGTACTTCCGCATTTTACGACCGCATTCTACATATTCTCAACTGGTAGCTATCGGTACATCATTTTATGCACGCGCCAAACCAGCGAACCGTATCTTGGTCGTAGCTAGTACAGTTTTCTTTTTAAAAATCCCCCTGTATATGCATGTTCATGACTGACTCCTTGGAGCAAGGGAGTCATATATTTCATGCAGGAGCGCCGACCAGAGTATTGTGGTTACCTTTAGGGAAAAAAAGATGATCATCGGCTGCCACAAGGAGAGTCAGGCAGACACGACTCCCTTTTTTGAAGAGTGTACGACCCTTCGTCGTTTCAAGCTCATTCAAATTTCGATGTGCAACCACGCTTCTACCTTGTCGCAGTTGCCTAAAACATAGCAGCATGCGACGACAAAAGAACTGGTGATCACAAGCAACCTGTAATGCGCTAGTGAGACTTTTTGAGACTGATCTATCAAGAGATCCTTCGGAAAAATTATTTCAAACCTATTCGCTAATTTCCGAGTAAAATAAGACCACTGATTTCCATCACACAGCTGAATTCGTTGGCTTTCGCGCTGATACTGTTACTAAATCTCATATTTACTGTAACCTTCAATTTCATTGTGTTTCTTTACTGCAGCGTTTTGTTTCGCTTTTACTGTCACAGGATTGTGCCAGCTCGGACCTGTGAACGTATTATGAATTGCTGGCGCAGCAGCGCACACAAGAGGGCAAAAAGAGACAGCGAGGAGGGAGCCAGCGGCGCTAAGCGGCTCCCACTGGGAGCGCTTGCATGCTATTGGTTTTTCTTTTGGCGTCACGTGAATGGGCTCGCGCGCGCGTTTTCGAACGCACGCTCGCCCTGCGCCACGCCGCAGATCCGTGCGCCGAGAGCGCGTGAGAGTGGGTTTCGATGGGGTGATAGTTTCGGTGACCAGTGTGGTTCCGACTGTCAACGTGAAGTGCCTCCGCGTCCACATCTGTACGGACGGCGACGCGCTCGAGCGGAGCGCCAGTAACATATGAGAGAATTAATACGGCATGGATCGCCGACAGTTAAAACCCGAAATCCAAAAGCGCGTCCAAAATCTTTGCCATGTTAGCTTGATGATTAGTGGAATCACGTAGATTTGGACATGTTCTTGTTCCATTGCTGTTTCTAGCGCACACACGAGACAAAAACAGCTAACACCGACGAATACAGGCGCTAACTTCCAACAGATATATTTTCAAAGCGTCGCACTCATATGCCTGGTGAAAAGCCCGCGCGACCACATTTGTCACATTTCACGTCGGAAATGATGAACACTGCAAAGTGAAAGCCGGCTAAAAAGGAAACGATTAAGGGAAGATATTTACTGCTCTTTCCGTGTCGTTCATGGATTGTGATTAAGACAATTGATTTCTTTCTTGTTAGACCAACTGATGTTGGGCCCCGAACGTGTCCCCCATTTAGCGATATTCACATCTTGTGTTACGCCACGTGTCATTTGTTTAGCCCTCCTTGCCACGACGTAGCATCGGCAATACTAGGGCATTGCACCCACAGTTCTTGCAGTGGAGGCTAAGATGGCCCGAATCGAGTCATTGCGCACATTGTTGGCGTGCCCCCGCAAGCTGCCGTTCATTCATTGACCAGTCTGGCCGGTGTTTACTTCCTCCCGCTGGTTAGCGGTAGCTATGTCTGTTCTTTGTCGTACACCCAGCTTCCTTGGCTTTCCGGTAGCTGGCTTTGCACAGGCTGGATAGTCTGTTTGGCGCTGTGAACACGACCTTGACCTTAGCGGTGCTTCCAATCTTCTTAAGCCTTAGTGATACACCTTTTACATCAGATACCATAGCTTACTTTTCTTCTTCCCCCACCCCTCCTTTTGTGGCACTTTTTTCAGCGGGTTCAGGCGGCCACGTTTGAAGGTTTTAAGACCTTCGGCCACTGAGTGATCATTGGCTGGGGGTACCCAGCATTTTTCAAGTGCTCGGCCTGAGCGCGAAACTGCCGTGACACTTAGATAAAAGGAGCGGCGAAGCGCGTTGGTTAATGTTAGCTTCCCTATAGCCGTCATTACGAGCTTAGAATGACGCGACTAAAATGGCAGAAATGGCTTATTGTCTCTACACTCATACGACCAACCAACATGGTTACCCGCTAAACACATCCGTATGCCCCGATATCTGAGGCTGTTGATTCCCGGTGTTTCATGGATGATAAGGAGCGTACGAAAGCACTTTATAAAAGCATCTAGTAGCTGAGACACATCATTATAAAGTCTGTTTGTATCCAGGAAAACAAGGCAATCATCAATGTACCGGTACACATCCTTGGAATTTGAACTTATAAGTTGGCTACCGAGTTTTCTGTTTAGGCGGGCAAGATACAGACCTCTAAGGAGGGCGCAATGCATGAACCATTGCGAATTCCTTAATTTGAAGAAAAATATTTCAGTCACACTGAGAAAAAAAAACACATGGCTGATCCCACCGTCATAGGGATCGGTATAACACGAAAGTGAAACGTATCTACACAGAAGTAGTGCTTATTCTGTAATGATATATGAGAGCTTGTACAATGTTTATTGGAGTTTGGCAGCTAGCACCGATTGGCGGGTGCAGCCAGGTTGACGCCTAGTTCGTAGAGCTTCTTAGCCTGAGCCGCAAACGCGTGCGTCCCGCGTGCCTCTGCTTCGCTCCACCAAGGCACGACATTCGCCCGTCGAAATCGTGTCCTTTCTGCAACACGTATTGCAGCAGTTTTGTTAGTCGGTGCTCTCGCAGTCGAAGTAGTCGGCGGTGAAGAAATCCGGTTGGTGCATGTGGAAGCTGCACTACGCCGATGAGCCGGCGCACGCTCACGCGAACCGAAGGGCAAGGAACCTAACTGTGTCTAGGGTGCCTCGGCGAGGCCAGCGCGACCAGTGTCCTCGCTGGTATCGAGACGCCTTAACCATGGCCTCCGATATCGCACGCAATCTCGAAGTAAGCGCTAGTGAGTGTCGATCGTGACGCATTACTTCTTTTCACCTCTCACAGACGGCGGCACCCGCTCCGCCCGCCTATCTACACCGCCAACAGAGAGATCCGTGCGACAGGGAATGTGTAAAAGATATAAGGCGCGTTCGTGAGGTGTCCAGTATCTGCCAAGCTAGCTTAGTTGGTTTGGCGTCGGTCGCTTACTGCCGCGGCAGCAGCGTCGTCGTTTCGATTCCCAGCGGCATATCATTTTCTTGGTTTCTTCCTTTCTCACCCGTTGGCGTCCATTTTATGAACGTGAAGACCGGTAACGGAAGTAGTTGGTGGACCCAGCATAAAACGCTTTCGTGTAATATGGCGTTGAATTAGAAATAAACTCACGAACCCTTGCAACGATATGCCGACGGTATTTATCAAATTCAGTTCATCATGAACGTCCATGCATTCTTGAACGCATGAAAGTAGCTTATTATGGGTTAAGGAATAATACACATCTTTGACGTCCATCACGAAAGCACGCAAGTTATTGCACGACTCAGTTTGACGATAACTGATCACTGCTAAGAATTCTTCGTCAAAAACAGATCATCTATGCTCAGTAACTTCAACTTGTCTTGAATGTAAAGGCCAACAGACTTTTACCGTGTACCTGATTCTCACACGATGATACGCAACGGCCATTGTGACTTATGGGTCTTCACTTAAAAGAACAGTTAAAAATCACAGCATATCCACGGAGTGAATGATGATGAGTGGGCGAAGCTTGCGGAGGTTCATCGGTAAACCGTGAATCTTCCGTGAATTCTGCCCAGTACATCATCACACGACGTGAGATCGGGCGCGTTTATACTAAAGGTTCGATGGAGTTATGACGACTTGCAGCGCACTTTAATTTTACATGTACGCTGTGAATTTTCATTGTTTAGAAAACCATAGCTTAGAAAACATCTGGCGTCTTTCGTTACGCAGCTGGCGTCTTTTCGTTTTGCTTTAGCAACATCTGGCGTTCTTTCGTTTTGCTTTTACAAAACATCTGGCGTCTTTGTTGGTTTATTTCATCAATCAACGGCGTTTTGAACAAAATTTTTATTGTTTAATCACGCACAGGAGAAATCTCACCAGGCACTACCTTGGAGGTAAAGAATGTGCTGCTAATGGGAATGAGAGACAGAAGAAGTCGGCTTTTAGCTAACGCTGCGAATTTTTTATTGTTCAACAACGCACAGGAAAAATCTCCCACCGCACCACCTTGCAGGTCAAAGCGTAAGACTGGTTACATACTACGCTACGAGGAACGAACGGTGCCGCTATAAGGAGCTTCGCCCCTAAAAACCAATGCTCTTTCACTGACGATATCACGAGCGAGTTTGCTGTGGTTTAGCTTTGACATAATCTTTTGTTTCACTCTTTACATTCTTGAGTGAAACATCATTTTTACTTAAGAATGCCCATCCAATAGCTGCACTGGCAACCGCAGGTGGCCAGAATTTCCGGAACGCGCCACTACGGCGTCTCTCATAGTGATATCGCATCATCATTTATTGACCTGAAAGGCCCTTTTCAGGGTATTACATAAGGGGGGGGGGCATCAATAACAGCATGGTCATTGCACAGGTGGACGCGGAGGCACTTCACGTTGACAGTCGGAACCACATTGCTTATCGAAACTATCACCCTCTTGAAACCTACTCACACGCGCCCTCGGTGCGCTGATCTGTGGCGTGGAGGGGGCGAGCGTGCGTTCGAAAATGCGCGTGGGCTCAGTCACGTGACCTAAAAAAGAACCAATAGCGAGCAAGAGCTCCCGGCGGCCACCATTGGCGCCCTCCTTGCTCTCTCTTTTTCTCACTCGCGCGCACTGCGGCGCCAGCACTTCATAATACGCGAGTGCAGCTCGCTATCTCGGTCAAGTCCTGCGGACGGCCAAGGCCAGTAGAGCCCTGGACGTAAGACCCCAGGCATAGAGGATCTAAGATCCCCTTGCTTTGAAGAAAGTTCCACTCGCTCTCTTTCTCACTGTCACAGGGTCTCTGTTGGAGCTTGCGTCTGATATACAACACTGTCCGTGACGAAAAACGTCCATGATTAGCAAGTCTTCTGTCTTATTTGTAAGGCAGTTGTTAACCTTTTAGGCGTCATCATTAGGCTAAAGAGAGACTTCAAGATTTAATTTCTAATTCCTATTTTATAGTTCAGTGCTTCTTTCGCTGATGTCTTCTCATCACTTTCCAAAATGGTGTTGGTGTGAACCTTAGCCTCCTAGTTTACAAACAAAGATAGGGAAACTTGTGTCTCCTGTCAGTGAACGGAGTGACCTTACTTGAGAACCTTCGTAGAGTGGCACCATTCGCAGTAGAACGCTGCCACGCGTAGCCGCCGGCAAGGCACTTCCCTTGAGCGGCCACACGTAGAAAGGCCGCTTCACAATTCAACCTAGTGCAGCTCGTAATACATTGAATAATTTACTTATCTGCGGTCACGGCGGCCGCACTTCTGATGCGGCGAAGTGCAATGAACACACGTGTGCTTAGATATTGCATGCACGTTACAGAAGCCTATTTGGTCAATCTAATCCGGAGTCAACTACGATGCGAGTCTTATATGTCATGTCGTTAGTTTTAGATCCTCTTGAACACTGACCTCCTTTAAAAAGGCTGGACGGCGCATCCCCGCTCTGCGAGGGGGGATGCGCCGTCCAGCCTTTTAAAGGCTGACACTGGGCTCCTTGCGTAAGCGCGGCACTGCGGCACCGAGCGGTAGAGCCCTATGTTCGTCGCCTCGGAGGCAGCCACTCTATTTACAATGGTTTCAGTTGAGTAGAAAAATGAGAGAAGGCTTCCGAATTTGAACAGACCGCAGCGCATGTGGACTTGAAACTCGTTTTCCAAAGCCAGCGGCAGTGCGCCACAAGCAGCCGACGCGGCGCTGAGACCACGTGATCCTGCCAAGCACGTCACGCCGACGGTGGCGCCGGCGTTTCCAGTGGTGGGCCTCGAGGCCAATATGGATGGGGCAGAGACCTATGCGCAGCAGCGCACGCAAGAGAGAGAAAAAGAGACAGCGAGGAGGGAGCCAGCGGCGCTAAGCGGCTCCCGCGGGGAGCATTTGCGCGTTATTGGTTTTCTTTTGACGTCACGTGACTGAGCTCGCGCGCGCGTTTTCGAACGCACTTCGCCCCCGCCCGCCGCAGATCCGCGCGTACAGGGCGCGTGCGAGTGGGTTTCGATAGCGTGATAGTTTCGAAGAGCCATTTGGTTCCGACCTGTCAACGCGAAGTGCCTCCGCCCCACTTGTGCACGACGGCGACGCGCACGAGTGGATCACCAGGAACATGTGAGAACAAATAATACGGCATAGGATCGCCGACAGGGAAAACCCAAAAACCCAGAAAGCACGTCCCAAAATATTTGCCATGTTAGCTTATGATTAGTGAAATCACGCAGATTTGGGCGTGTTCGTGTTCCATTGCTGTTTCTAGCGCACACGAGACAAAAACAACTAACACGGATGAATACAGTAGCTAACTTCCAACAGAGATATTTTCAAAGTGTCGCACTCATATATATGAGACTGGTGAAAAGCCTGCGCGACCACATTTGTCACATTTCACGTCGGAAACGATGAACACTGCAAAGTGAAACCGGCTAAAAACGAAAAGATTAAGAGGAGATATTTACTGCTCTTTCCGCCATGTCGTT